>NW_027444952.1:0-177735 GCF_048569485.1 Anomaloglossus baeobatrachus
CTCCTGGAGGAATAGTTTGCTTGCTCTTGGACATTCTAAAAGAGAGGTCATGATAGACATTGAGCTTCTGAGCTCAATTGGGGACAGTCATGGGTGATGAATGTTTGCAACCTACTGCGAAGCCTCATACCGCAATATAAGGAACGTCAAATACTAAGAAAGGGCGGCCTATGAAAGAATTACTACTTTCAATAAGTACACTTAAACGGCTAATTGGGAATAGAAAAACTGTAAAAAGCCCTCTGAGAAAGCCCCCCTCTAACCTTTGATAGTAAGCTTTTCTGTAGTCTGCCTGTTGATGTATTTTCCGTTTGAACTGTGCACAACATGAAGAGACGGAACACTGGCGGCTTGTCACAATGCCCCCCGATGACATCACAATAGCGCTGCTGCCTAGAAAACAAGCTGCGCAGAAGAAGTTGTTCTTTGGGTGGGAGGGTGGGCTAGTGGAAGGAGGGGGCAATCTCTTTTTTTCCCGGGTGGTAGGGGGATGACAGGAGAAGGGAAGCGGGTGGTGAGAAAGGTACAGAGGGCAGGGTTTGGGGGCTGGGAAGGAAAGGGAAAAGATTAGGGTTTGGGGATGATGAAAGGGCTTTCTACGGGTAAGGATGGCAAAGGGTGGCAGTGACGGAAAGTCAGGCAACCTGTCCTGTCCGTCTTTTTGTATCGTGAATTGGAAAGACTGCAAGGGGGAGGGGAGTTGCTTGCGCCCTAAAGGAGGAGTTATTCAGATTCATTGCAGTGGGCGGCGGCTGCAAAACGCACCATTCTTCTTGTTTTTGCTCTGCAAAGCAGCCTTTTCAAGGGTTGGCTTGGGTGACAAAATGTCTTGTGTAGGCGTGGGTTTGTCTCCCTCTCGCTCTCTCTCCCTAAGATGTGTCCGGCATAGGCCAGGGTGCCACTCGAGGCCCAAACCAATTCTGGTTATCGCTTCTCGGCCTTTTGGCTAAGATCAAGTGTAGTATCTGTTCTTATCAGTTTAATATCTGATACGTCCCCTATCTGGGGACCATATATTAAATGGATTTTTAGAACAGGGAGATGGAAAAAGAGCTTGCTCTGTCCACTCCACGCATTGACCTGGTATTGCAGTACCTCCAGGAACGGTGCACCCCTTCTTAACCCAGTTTCCAAAAGCAGAACTCAATTCACCTGATTCATATTAGCCCGA
Organism: Anomaloglossus baeobatrachus; assembly: GCF_048569485.1. Classification (NCBI taxonomy): domain Eukaryota; kingdom Metazoa; phylum Chordata; class Amphibia; order Anura; family Aromobatidae; genus Anomaloglossus; species Anomaloglossus baeobatrachus. The sequence continues at coordinate 1,172 of NW_027444952.1, forward strand.
TTTAATGAATTGGAAGAAAGCATACGTCTTCATATGCACCTCAATTTGGCCCATTCACTTTTCACACTTCCTCCTTTTGTTTTTTATCTTTCACACTTTTGACTTTCTTTATTCATCCAAATAGCAAACTCATCACCACTCAACCTGACCAACTCGGCTATGTCCCCGTGCTGCAGTTCTCTGTCTTATCTAGATCATTTGCAATTGAATGGAATAGATCCCTTTTGGACAAAGTGGATTCACCTGCTGCTGCAGTGACCACAGGTGTGATAAGATCTAGAATTGGCATCTGGTGCGATCTCTCCGCTTCCACTCCAAAGAAAGTTACCTGTTTATTCCTATCATGCATTGGTTTTTGGGGTTTTCTTTGAGTAATGATGATCTCTTTAGTAGTCTGTTGGCGCCCTCTCCTGGAGGAATAGTTTGCTTGCTCTTGGACATTCTAAAAGAGAGGTCATGATAGACATTGAGCTTCTGAGCTCAATTGGGGACAGTCATGGGTGATGAATGTTTGCAACCTACTGCGAAGCCTCATACCGCAATATAAGGAACGTCAAATACTAAGAAAGGGCGGCCTATGAAAGAATTACTACTTTCAATAAGTACACTTAAACGGCTAATTGGGAATAGAAAAACTGTAAAAAGCCCTCTGAGAAAGCCCCCCTCTAACCTTTGATAGTAAGCTTTTCTGTAGTCTGCCTGTTGATGTATTTTCCGTTTGAACTGTGCACAACATGAAGAGACGGAACACTGGCGGCTTGTCACAATGCCCCCCGATGACATCACAATAGCGCTGCTGCCTAGAAAACAAGCTGCGCAGAAGAAGTTGTTCTTTGGGTGGGAGGGTGGGCTAGTGGAAGGAGGGGGCAATCTCTTTTTTTCCCGGGTGGTAGGGGGATGACAGGAGAAGGGAAGCGGGTGGTGAGAAAGGTACAGAGGGCAGGGTTTGGGGGCTGGGAAGGAAAGGGAAAAGATTAGGGTTTGGGGATGATGAAAGGGCTTTCTACGGGTAAGGATGGCAAAGGGTGGCAGTGACGGAAAGTCAGGCAACCTGTCCTGTCCGTCTTTTTGTATCGTGAATTGGAAAGACTGCAAGGGGGAGGGGAGTTGCTTGCGCCCTAAAGGAGGAGTTATTCAGATTCATTGCAGTGGGCGGCGGCTGCAAAACGCACCATTCTTCTTGTTTTTGCTCTGCAAAGCAGCCTTTTCAAGGGTTGGCTTGGGTGACAAAATGTCTTGTGTAGGCGTGGGTTTGTCTCCCTCTCGCTCTCTCTCCCTAAGATGTGTCCGGCATAGGCCAGGGTGCCACTCGAGGCCCAAACCAATTCTGGTTATCGCTTCTCGGCCTTTTGGCTAAGATCAAGTGTAGTATCTGTTCTTATCAGTTTAATATCTGATACGTCCCCTATCTGGGGACCATATATTAAATGGATTTTTAGAACAGGGAGATGGAAAAAGAGCTTGCTCTGTCCACTCCACGCATTGACCTGGTATTGCAGTACCTCCAGGAACGGTGCACCCCTTCTTAACCCAGTTTCCAAAAGCAGAACTCAATTCACCTGATTCATATTAGCCCGATTTAATGAATTGGAAGAAAGCATACGTCTTCATATGCACCTCAATTTGGCCCATTCACTTTTCACACTTCCTCCTTTTGTTTTTTATCTTTCACACTTTTGACTTTCTTTATTCATCCAAATAGCAAACTCATCACCACTCAACCTGACCAACTCGGCTATGTCCCCGTGCTGCAGTTCTCTGTCTTATCTAGATCATTTGCAATTGAATGGAATAGATCCCTTTTGGACAAAGTGGATTCACCTGCTGCTGCAGTGACCACAGGTGTGATAAGATCTAGAATTGGCATCTGGTGCGATCTCTCCGCTTCCACTCCAAAGAAAGTTACCTGTTTATTCCTATCATGCATTGGTTTTTGGGGTTTTCTTTGAGTAATGATGATCTCTTTAGTAGTCTGTTGGCGCCCTCTCCTGGAGGAATAGTTTGCTTGCTCTTGGACATTCTAAAAGAGAGGTCATGATAGACATTGAGCTTCTGAGCTCAATTGGGGACAGTCATGGGTGATGAATGTTTGCAACCTACTGCGAAGCCTCATACCGCAATATAAGGAACGTCAAATACTAAGAAAGGGCGGCCTATGAAAGAATTACTACTTTCAATAAGTACACTTAAACGGCTAATTGGGAATAGAAAAACTGTAAAAAGCCCTCTGAGAAAGCCCCCCTCTAACCTTTGATAGTAAGCTTTTCTGTAGTCTGCCTGTTGATGTATTTTCCGTTTGAACTGTGCACAACATGAAGAGACGGAACACTGGCGGCTTGTCACAATGCCCCCCGATGACATCACAATAGCGCTGCTGCCTAGAAAACAAGCTGCGCAGAAGAAGTTGTTCTTTGGGTGGGAGGGTGGGCTAGTGGAAGGAGGGGGCAATCTCTTTTTTTCCCGGGTGGTAGGGGGATGACAGGAGAAGGGAAGCGGGTGGTGAGAAAGGTACAGAGGGCAGGGTTTGGGGGCTGGGAAGGAAAGGGAAAAGATTAGGGTTTGGGGATGATGAAAGGGCTTTCTACGGGTAAGGATGGCAAAGGGTGGCAGTGACGGAAAGTCAGGCAACCTGTCCTGTCCGTCTTTTTGTATCGTGAATTGGAAAGACTGCAAGGGGGAGGGGAGTTGCTTGCGCCCTAAAGGAGGAGTTATTCAGATTCATTGCAGTGGGCGGCGGCTGCAAAACGCACCATTCTTCTTGTTTTTGCTCTGCAAAGCAGCCTTTTCAAGGGTTGGCTTGGGTGACAAAATGTCTTGTGTAGGCGTGGGTTTGTCTCCCTCTCGCTCTCTCTCCCTAAGATGTGTCCGGCATAGGCCAGGGTGCCACTCGAGGCCCAAACCAATTCTGGTTATCGCTTCTCGGCCTTTTGGCTAAGATCAAGTGTAGTATCTGTTCTTATCAGTTTAATATCTGATACGTCCCCTATCTGGGGACCATATATTAAATGGATTTTTAGAACAGGGAGATGGAAAAAGAGCTTGCTCTGTCCACTCCACGCATTGACCTGGTATTGCAGTACCTCCAGGAACGGTGCACCCCTTCTTAACCCAGTTTCCAAAAGCAGAACTCAATTCACCTGATTCATATTAGCCCGATTTAATGAATTGGAAGAAAGCATACGTCTTCATATGCACCTCAATTTGGCCCATTCACTTTTCACACTTCCTCCTTTTGTTTTTTATCTTTCACACTTTTGACTTTCTTTATTCATCCAAATAGCAAACTCATCACCACTCAACCTGACCAACTCGGCTATGTCCCCGTGCTGCAGTTCTCTGTCTTATCTAGATCATTTGCAATTGAATGGAATAGATCCCTTTTGGACAAAGTGGATTCACCTGCTGCTGCAGTGACCACAGGTGTGATAAGATCTAGAATTGGCATCTGGTGCGATCTCTCCGCTTCCACTCCAAAGAAAGTTACCTGTTTATTCCTATCATGCATTGGTTTTTGGGGTTTTCTTTGAGTAATGATGATCTCTTTAGTAGTCTGTTGGCGCCCTCTCCTGGAGGAATAGTTTGCTTGCTCTTGGACATTCTAAAAGAGAGGTCATGATAGACATTGAGCTTCTGAGCTCAATTGGGGACAGTCATGGGTGATGAATGTTTGCAACCTACTGCGAAGCCTCATACCGCAATATAAGGAACGTCAAATACTAAGAAAGGGCGGCCTATGAAAGAATTACTACTTTCAATAAGTACACTTAAACGGCTAATTGGGAATAGAAAAACTGTAAAAAGCCCTCTGAGAAAGCCCCCCTCTAACCTTTGATAGTAAGCTTTTCTGTAGTCTGCCTGTTGATGTATTTTCCGTTTGAACTGTGCACAACATGAAGAGACGGAACACTGGCGGCTTGTCACAATGCCCCCCGATGACATCACAATAGCGCTGCTGCCTAGAAAACAAGCTGCGCAGAAGAAGTTGTTCTTTGGGTGGGAGGGTGGGCTAGTGGAAGGAGGGGGCAATCTCTTTTTTTCCCGGGTGGTAGGGGGATGACAGGAGAAGGGAAGCGGGTGGTGAGAAAGGTACAGAGGGCAGGGTTTGGGGGCTGGGAAGGAAAGGGAAAAGATTAGGGTTTGGGGATGATGAAAGGGCTTTCTACGGGTAAGGATGGCAAAGGGTGGCAGTGACGGAAAGTCAGGCAACCTGTCCTGTCCGTCTTTTTGTATCGTGAATTGGAAAGACTGCAAGGGGGAGGGGAGTTGCTTGCGCCCTAAAGGAGGAGTTATTCAGATTCATTGCAGTGGGCGGCGGCTGCAAAACGCACCATTCTTCTTGTTTTTGCTCTGCAAAGCAGCCTTTTCAAGGGTTGGCTTGGGTGACAAAATGTCTTGTGTAGGCGTGGGTTTGTCTCCCTCTCGCTCTCTCTCCCTAAGATGTGTCCGGCATAGGCCAGGGTGCCACTCGAGGCCCAAACCAATTCTGGTTATCGCTTCTCGGCCTTTTGGCTAAGATCAAGTGTAGTATCTGTTCTTATCAGTTTAATATCTGATACGTCCCCTATCTGGGGACCATATATTAAATGGATTTTTAGAACAGGGAGATGGAAAAAGAGCTTGCTCTGTCCACTCCACGCATTGACCTGGTATTGCAGTACCTCCAGGAACGGTGCACCCCTTCTTAACCCAGTTTCCAAAAGCAGAACTCAATTCACCTGATTCATATTAGCCCGATTTAATGAATTGGAAGAAAGCATACGTCTTCATATGCACCTCAATTTGGCCCATTCACTTTTCACACTTCCTCCTTTTGTTTTTTATCTTTCACACTTTTGACTTTCTTTATTCATCCAAATAGCAAACTCATCACCACTCAACCTGACCAACTCGGCTATGTCCCCGTGCTGCAGTTCTCTGTCTTATCTAGATCATTTGCAATTGAATGGAATAGATCCCTTTTGGACAAAGTGGATTCACCTGCTGCTGCAGTGACCACAGGTGTGATAAGATCTAGAATTGGCATCTGGTGCGATCTCTCCGCTTCCACTCCAAAGAAAGTTACCTGTTTATTCCTATCATGCATTGGTTTTTGGGGTTTTCTTTGAGTAATGATGATCTCTTTAGTAGTCTGTTGGCGCCCTCTCCTGGAGGAATAGTTTGCTTGCTCTTGGACATTCTAAAAGAGAGGTCATGATAGACATTGAGCTTCTGAGCTCAATTGGGGACAGTCATGGGTGATGAATGTTTGCAACCTACTGCGAAGCCTCATACCGCAATATAAGGAACGTCAAATACTAAGAAAGGGCGGCCTATGAAAGAATTACTACTTTCAATAAGTACACTTAAACGGCTAATTGGGAATAGAAAAACTGTAAAAAGCCCTCTGAGAAAGCCCCCCTCTAACCTTTGATAGTAAGCTTTTCTGTAGTCTGCCTGTTGATGTATTTTCCGTTTGAACTGTGCACAACATGAAGAGACGGAACACTGGCGGCTTGTCACAATGCCCCCCGATGACATCACAATAGCGCTGCTGCCTAGAAAACAAGCTGCGCAGAAGAAGTTGTTCTTTGGGTGGGAGGGTGGGCTAGTGGAAGGAGGGGGCAATCTCTTTTTTTCCCGGGTGGTAGGGGGATGACAGGAGAAGGGAAGCGGGTGGTGAGAAAGGTACAGAGGGCAGGGTTTGGGGGCTGGGAAGGAAAGGGAAAAGATTAGGGTTTGGGGATGATGAAAGGGCTTTCTACGGGTAAGGATGGCAAAGGGTGGCAGTGACGGAAAGTCAGGCAACCTGTCCTGTCCGTCTTTTTGTATCGTGAATTGGAAAGACTGCAAGGGGGAGGGGAGTTGCTTGCGCCCTAAAGGAGGAGTTATTCAGATTCATTGCAGTGGGCGGCGGCTGCAAAACGCACCATTCTTCTTGTTTTTGCTCTGCAAAGCAGCCTTTTCAAGGGTTGGCTTGGGTGACAAAATGTCTTGTGTAGGCGTGGGTTTGTCTCCCTCTCGCTCTCTCTCCCTAAGATGTGTCCGGCATAGGCCAGGGTGCCACTCGAGGCCCAAACCAATTCTGGTTATCGCTTCTCGGCCTTTTGGCTAAGATCAAGTGTAGTATCTGTTCTTATCAGTTTAATATCTGATACGTCCCCTATCTGGGGACCATATATTAAATGGATTTTTAGAACAGGGAGATGGAAAAAGAGCTTGCTCTGTCCACTCCACGCATTGACCTGGTATTGCAGTACCTCCAGGAACGGTGCACCCCTTCTTAACCCAGTTTCCAAAAGCAGAACTCAATTCACCTGATTCATATTAGCCCGATTTAATGAATTGGAAGAAAGCATACGTCTTCATATGCACCTCAATTTGGCCCATTCACTTTTCACACTTCCTCCTTTTGTTTTTTATCTTTCACACTTTTGACTTTCTTTATTCATCCAAATAGCAAACTCATCACCACTCAACCTGACCAACTCGGCTATGTCCCCGTGCTGCAGTTCTCTGTCTTATCTAGATCATTTGCAATTGAATGGAATAGATCCCTTTTGGACAAAGTGGATTCACCTGCTGCTGCAGTGACCACAGGTGTGATAAGATCTAGAATTGGCATCTGGTGCGATCTCTCCGCTTCCACTCCAAAGAAAGTTACCTGTTTATTCCTATCATGCATTGGTTTTTGGGGTTTTCTTTGAGTAATGATGATCTCTTTAGTAGTCTGTTGGCGCCCTCTCCTGGAGGAATAGTTTGCTTGCTCTTGGACATTCTAAAAGAGAGGTCATGATAGACATTGAGCTTCTGAGCTCAATTGGGGACAGTCATGGGTGATGAATGTTTGCAACCTACTGCGAAGCCTCATACCGCAATATAAGGAACGTCAAATACTAAGAAAGGGCGGCCTATGAAAGAATTACTACTTTCAATAAGTACACTTAAACGGCTAATTGGGAATAGAAAAACTGTAAAAAGCCCTCTGAGAAAGCCCCCCTCTAACCTTTGATAGTAAGCTTTTCTGTAGTCTGCCTGTTGATGTATTTTCCGTTTGAACTGTGCACAACATGAAGAGACGGAACACTGGCGGCTTGTCACAATGCCCCCCGATGACATCACAATAGCGCTGCTGCCTAGAAAACAAGCTGCGCAGAAGAAGTTGTTCTTTGGGTGGGAGGGTGGGCTAGTGGAAGGAGGGGGCAATCTCTTTTTTTCCCGGGTGGTAGGGGGATGACAGGAGAAGGGAAGCGGGTGGTGAGAAAGGTACAGAGGGCAGGGTTTGGGGGCTGGGAAGGAAAGGGAAAAGATTAGGGTTTGGGGATGATGAAAGGGCTTTCTACGGGTAAGGATGGCAAAGGGTGGCAGTGACGGAAAGTCAGGCAACCTGTCCTGTCCGTCTTTTTGTATCGTGAATTGGAAAGACTGCAAGGGGGAGGGGAGTTGCTTGCGCCCTAAAGGAGGAGTTATTCAGATTCATTGCAGTGGGCGGCGGCTGCAAAACGCACCATTCTTCTTGTTTTTGCTCTGCAAAGCAGCCTTTTCAAGGGTTGGCTTGGGTGACAAAATGTCTTGTGTAGGCGTGGGTTTGTCTCCCTCTCGCTCTCTCTCCCTAAGATGTGTCCGGCATAGGCCAGGGTGCCACTCGAGGCCCAAACCAATTCTGGTTATCGCTTCTCGGCCTTTTGGCTAAGATCAAGTGTAGTATCTGTTCTTATCAGTTTAATATCTGATACGTCCCCTATCTGGGGACCATATATTAAATGGATTTTTAGAACAGGGAGATGGAAAAAGAGCTTGCTCTGTCCACTCCACGCATTGACCTGGTATTGCAGTACCTCCAGGAACGGTGCACCCCTTCTTAACCCAGTTTCCAAAAGCAGAACTCAATTCACCTGATTCATATTAGCCCGATTTAATGAATTGGAAGAAAGCATACGTCTTCATATGCACCTCAATTTGGCCCATTCACTTTTCACACTTCCTCCTTTTGTTTTTTATCTTTCACACTTTTGACTTTCTTTATTCATCCAAATAGCAAACTCATCACCACTCAACCTGACCAACTCGGCTATGTCCCCGTGCTGCAGTTCTCTGTCTTATCTAGATCATTTGCAATTGAATGGAATAGATCCCTTTTGGACAAAGTGGATTCACCTGCTGCTGCAGTGACCACAGGTGTGATAAGATCTAGAATTGGCATCTGGTGCGATCTCTCCGCTTCCACTCCAAAGAAAGTTACCTGTTTATTCCTATCATGCATTGGTTTTTGGGGTTTTCTTTGAGTAATGATGATCTCTTTAGTAGTCTGTTGGCGCCCTCTCCTGGAGGAATAGTTTGCTTGCTCTTGGACATTCTAAAAGAGAGGTCATGATAGACATTGAGCTTCTGAGCTCAATTGGGGACAGTCATGGGTGATGAATGTTTGCAACCTACTGCGAAGCCTCATACCGCAATATAAGGAACGTCAAATACTAAGAAAGGGCGGCCTATGAAAGAATTACTACTTTCAATAAGTACACTTAAACGGCTAATTGGGAATAGAAAAACTGTAAAAAGCCCTCTGAGAAAGCCCCCCTCTAACCTTTGATAGTAAGCTTTTCTGTAGTCTGCCTGTTGATGTATTTTCCGTTTGAACTGTGCACAACATGAAGAGACGGAACACTGGCGGCTTGTCACAATGCCCCCCGATGACATCACAATAGCGCTGCTGCCTAGAAAACAAGCTGCGCAGAAGAAGTTGTTCTTTGGGTGGGAGGGTGGGCTAGTGGAAGGAGGGGGCAATCTCTTTTTTTCCCGGGTGGTAGGGGGATGACAGGAGAAGGGAAGCGGGTGGTGAGAAAGGTACAGAGGGCAGGGTTTGGGGGCTGGGAAGGAAAGGGAAAAGATTAGGGTTTGGGGATGATGAAAGGGCTTTCTACGGGTAAGGATGGCAAAGGGTGGCAGTGACGGAAAGTCAGGCAACCTGTCCTGTCCGTCTTTTTGTATCGTGAATTGGAAAGACTGCAAGGGGGAGGGGAGTTGCTTGCGCCCTAAAGGAGGAGTTATTCAGATTCATTGCAGTGGGCGGCGGCTGCAAAACGCACCATTCTTCTTGTTTTTGCTCTGCAAAGCAGCCTTTTCAAGGGTTGGCTTGGGTGACAAAATGTCTTGTGTAGGCGTGGGTTTGTCTCCCTCTCGCTCTCTCTCCCTAAGATGTGTCCGGCATAGGCCAGGGTGCCACTCGAGGCCCAAACCAATTCTGGTTATCGCTTCTCGGCCTTTTGGCTAAGATCAAGTGTAGTATCTGTTCTTATCAGTTTAATATCTGATACGTCCCCTATCTGGGGACCATATATTAAATGGATTTTTAGAACAGGGAGATGGAAAAAGAGCTTGCTCTGTCCACTCCACGCATTGACCTGGTATTGCAGTACCTCCAGGAACGGTGCACCCCTTCTTAACCCAGTTTCCAAAAGCAGAACTCAATTCACCTGATTCATATTAGCCCGATTTAATGAATTGGAAGAAAGCATACGTCTTCATATGCACCTCAATTTGGCCCATTCACTTTTCACACTTCCTCCTTTTGTTTTTTATCTTTCACACTTTTGACTTTCTTTATTCATCCAAATAGCAAACTCATCACCACTCAACCTGACCAACTCGGCTATGTCCCCGTGCTGCAGTTCTCTGTCTTATCTAGATCATTTGCAATTGAATGGAATAGATCCCTTTTGGACAAAGTGGATTCACCTGCTGCTGCAGTGACCACAGGTGTGATAAGATCTAGAATTGGCATCTGGTGCGATCTCTCCGCTTCCACTCCAAAGAAAGTTACCTGTTTATTCCTATCATGCATTGGTTTTTGGGGTTTTCTTTGAGTAATGATGATCTCTTTAGTAGTCTGTTGGCGCCCTCTCCTGGAGGAATAGTTTGCTTGCTCTTGGACATTCTAAAAGAGAGGTCATGATAGACATTGAGCTTCTGAGCTCAATTGGGGACAGTCATGGGTGATGAATATTTGCAACCTACTGCGAAGCCTCATACCGCAATATAAGGAACGTCAAATACTAAGAAAGGGCGGCCTATGAAAGAATTACTACTTTCAATAAGTACACTTAAACGGCTAATTGGGAATAGAAAAACTGTAAAAAGCCCTCTGAGAAAGCCCCCCTCTAACCTTTGATAGTAAGCTTTTCTGTAGTCTGCCTGTTGATGTATTTTCCGTTTGAACTGTGCACAACATGAAGAGACGGAACACTGGCGGCTTGTCACAATGCCCCCCGATGACATCACAATAGCGCTGCTGCCTAGAAAACAAGCTGCGCAGAAGAAGTTGTTCTTTGGGTGGGAGGGTGGGCTAGTGGAAGGAGGGGGCAATCTCTTTTTTTCCCGGGTGGTAGGGGGATGACAGGAGAAGGGAAGCGGGTGGTGAGAAAGGTACAGAGGGCAGGGTTTGGGGGCTGGGAAGGAAAGGGAAAAGATTAGGGTTTGGGGATGATGAAAGGGCTTTCTACGGGTAAGGATGGCAAAGGGTGGCAGTGACGGAAAGTCAGGCAACCTGTCCTGTCCGTCTTTTTGTATCGTGAATTGGAAAGACTGCAAGGGGGAGGGGAGTTGCTTGCGCCCTAAAGGAGGAGTTATTCAGATTCATTGCAGTGGGCGGCGGCTGCAAAACGCACCATTCTTCTTGTTTTTGCTCTGCAAAGCAGCCTTTTCAAGGGTTGGCTTGGGTGACAAAATGTCTTGTGTAGGCGTGGGTTTGTCTCCCTCTCGCTCTCTCTCCCTAAGATGTGTCCGGCATAGGCCAGGGTGCCACTCGAGGCCCAAACCAATTCTGGTTATCGCTTCTCGGCCTTTTGGCTAAGATCAAGTGTAGTATCTGTTCTTATCAGTTTAATATCTGATACGTCCCCTATCTGGGGACCATATATTAAATGGATTTTTAGAACAGGGAGATGGAAAAAGAGCTTGCTCTGTCCACTCCACGCATTGACCTGGTATTGCAGTACCTCCAGGAACGGTGCACCCCTTCTTAACCCAGTTTCCAAAAGCAGAACTCAATTCACCTGATTCATATTAGCCCGATTTAATGAATTGGAAGAAAGCATACGTCTTCATATGCACCTCAATTTGGCCCATTCACTTTTCACACTTCCTCCTTTTGTTTTTTATCTTTCACACTTTTGACTTTCTTTATTCATCCAAATAGCAAACTCATCACCACTCAACCTGACCAACTCGGCTATGTCCCCGTGCTGCAGTTCTCTGTCTTATCTAGATCATTTGCAATTGAATGGAATAGATCCCTTTTGGACAAAGTGGATTCACCTGCTGCTGCAGTGACCACAGGTGTGATAAGATCTAGAATTGGCATCTGGTGCGATCTCTCCGCTTCCACTCCAAAGAAAGTTACCTGTTTATTCCTATCATGCATTGGTTTTTGGGGTTTTCTTTGAGTAATGATGATCTCTTTAGTAGTCTGTTGGCGCCCTCTCCTGGAGGAATAGTTTGCTTGCTCTTGGACATTCTAAAAGAGAGGTCATGATAGACATTGAGCTTCTGAGCTCAATTGGGGACAGTCATGGGTGATGAATGTTTGCAACCTACTGCGAAGCCTCATACCGCAATATAAGGAACGTCAAATACTAAGAAAGGGCGGCCTATGAAAGAATTACTACTTTCAATAAGTACACTTAAACGGCTAATTGGGAATAGAAAAACTGTAAAAAGCCCTCTGAGAAAGCCCCCCTCTAACCTTTGATAGTAAGCTTTTCTGTAGTCTGCCTGTTGATGTATTTTCCGTTTGAACTGTGCACAACATGAAGAGACGGAACACTGGCGGCTTGTCACAATGCCCCCCGATGACATCACAATAGCGCTGCTGCCTAGAAAACAAGCTGCGCAGAAGAAGTTGTTCTTTGGGTGGGAGGGTGGGCTAGTGGAAGGAGGGGGCAATCTCTTTTTTTCCCGGGTGGTAGGGGGATGACAGGAGAAGGGAAGCGGGTGGTGAGAAAGGTACAGAGGGCAGGGTTTGGGGGCTGGGAAGGAAAGGGAAAAGATTAGGGTTTGGGGATGATGAAAGGGCTTTCTACGGGTAAGGATGGCAAAGGGTGGCAGTGACGGAAAGTCAGGCAACCTGTCCTGTCCGTCTTTTTGTATCGTGAATTGGAAAGACTGCAAGGGGGAGGGGAGTTGCTTGCGCCCTAAAGGAGGAGTTATTCAGATTCATTGCAGTGGGCGGCGGCTGCAAAACGCACCATTCTTCTTGTTTTTGCTCTGCAAAGCAGCCTTTTCAAGGGTTGGCTTGGGTGACAAAATGTCTTGTGTAGGCGTGGGTTTGTCTCCCTCTCGCTCTCTCTCCCTAAGATGTGTCCGGCATAGGCCAGGGTGCCACTCGAGGCCCAAACCAATTCTGGTTATCGCTTCTCGGCCTTTTGGCTAAGATCAAGTGTAGTATCTGTTCTTATCAGTTTAATATCTGATACGTCCCCTATCTGGGGACCATATATTAAATGGATTTTTAGAACAGGGAGATGGAAAAAGAGCTTGCTCTGTCCACTCCACGCATTGACCTGGTATTGCAGTACCTCCAGGAACGGTGCACCCCTTCTTAACCCAGTTTCCAAAAGCAGAACTCAATTCACCTGATTCATATTAGCCCGATTTAATGAATTGGAAGAAAGCATACGTCTTCATATGCACCTCAATTTGGCCCATTCACTTTTCACACTTCCTCCTTTTGTTTTTTATCTTTCACACTTTTGACTTTCTTTATTCATCCAAATAGCAAACTCATCACCACTCAACCTGACCAACTCGGCTATGTCCCCGTGCTGCAGTTCTCTGTCTTATCTAGATCATTTGCAATTGAATGGAATAGATCCCTTTTGGACAAAGTGGATTCACCTGCTGCTGCAGTGACCACAGGTGTGATAAGATCTAGAATTGGCATCTGGTGCGATCTCTCCGCTTCCACTCCAAAGAAAGTTACCTGTTTATTCCTATCATGCATTGGTTTTTGGGGTTTTCTTTGAGTAATGATGATCTCTTTAGTAGTCTGTTGGCGCCCTCTCCTGGAGGAATAGTTTGCTTGCTCTTGGACATTCTAAAAGAGAGGTCATGATAGACATTGAGCTTCTGAGCTCAATTGGGGACAGTCATGGGTGATGAATGTTTGCAACCTACTGCGAAGCCTCATACCGCAATATAAGGAACGTCAAATACTAAGAAAGGGCGGCCTATGAAAGAATTACTACTTTCAATAAGTACACTTAAACGGCTAATTGGGAATAGAAAAACTGTAAAAAGCCCTCTGAGAAAGCCCCCCTCTAACCTTTGATAGTAAGCTTTTCTGTAGTCTGCCTGTTGATGTATTTTCCGTTTGAACTGTGCACAACATGAAGAGACGGAACACTGGCGGCTTGTCACAATGCCCCCCGATGACATCACAATAGCGCTGCTGCCTAGAAAACAAGCTGCGCAGAAGAAGTTGTTCTTTGGGTGGGAGGGTGGGCTAGTGGAAGGAGGGGGCAATCTCTTTTTTTCCCGGGTGGTAGGGGGATGACAGGAGAAGGGAAGCGGGTGGTGAGAAAGGTACAGAGGGCAGGGTTTGGGGGCTGGGAAGGAAAGGGAAAAGATTAGGGTTTGGGGATGATGAAAGGGCTTTCTACGGGTAAGGATGGCAAAGGGTGGCAGTGACGGAAAGTCAGGCAACCTGTCCTGTCCGTCTTTTTGTATCGTGAATTGGAAAGACTGCAAGGGGGAGGGGAGTTGCTTGCGCCCTAAAGGAGGAGTTATTCAGATTCATTGCAGTGGGCGGCGGCTGCAAAACGCACCATTCTTCTTGTTTTTGCTCTGCAAAGCAGCCTTTTCAAGGGTTGGCTTGGGTGACAAAATGTCTTGTGTAGGCGTGGGTTTGTCTCCCTCTCGCTCTCTCTCCCTAAGATGTGTCCGGCATAGGCCAGGGTGCCACTCGAGGCCCAAACCAATTCTGGTTATCGCTTCTCGGCCTTTTGGCTAAGATCAAGTGTAGTATCTGTTCTTGCGCCCTAAAGGAGGAGTTATTCAGATTCATTGCAGTGGGGGGCGGCGGCTGCCAAACGCACCATTCTTCTTGTTTTTGCTCTGCAAAGCAGCCTTTTCAAGGGTTGGCTTGGGTGACAAAATGTCTTCTGTAGGCGTGGGTTTGTCTCCCTCTCGCTCTCTCTCCCTAAGATGTGTCCGGCATAGGCCAGGGTGCCACTCGAGGCCCAAACCAATTCTGGTTATCGCTTCTCGGCCTTTTGGCTAAGATCAAGTGTAGTGTTGTTCGAAGAGGTGGTTTAAGCTCCAGGCCACCTTAGTACAATGATACAATGCACACTGGAAGGTTGCGCTTGCTAGTACTCTGGGTGGATAGTATATTCATCTAGAGGAAAACATGGCCCTACCAGGATCGAGGCTATTAGACTGAGTAAGGGTGGGGGGCTATGGTACAACGTGCCCCAGGACTGACGACCCTGGAGTGAGTCTGAGCTTGCTGGCTTGGGACCCCGGCAAGCCTTCATAGTTTTAAGGTTGAAGGGAGACTCTAAGTCCATCTAGTTCAACCCGTAGCCTAACATGTTGATCCAGAGGAAGGCAAAAAACCCCAATGTGGCAAACAAGTTCCAATGGGGAAAAAATTTCCTTCCTGACTCCACATCCGGCAATCAGACTAGTTCCCTGGATCAATACCCTGTCATAAAATCTAATATACATAACTGGTTATATTAAATTTTTCAAGAAAGGCATCCAGGCTCTGCTTAAATGTTAGTAGTGAATCACTCATTACAACATCATGCGGCAGAGAATTCCATAGTCTCACTGCTCGTACAGTAAAGAATCCTCGTCTGTGATTATGATTAAACCTTCTTTCCTCAAGACGTAGCGGATGCCCCCGTGTTCCAGTCGCAGGCCTAGGTGTAAAAAGATCTTGGGCTCTGTAGCACACCGTACCTTGCCTTTTCATACTTTTTGAGCATATTACCCTATCCCGGCCTTCTGGCTAGGAAGGGAAATTTTTATAATCCCGGTCGGAGGTCTGTTCAGCTTTGGGCTGAGAAACTAACACCCGGTTGGAGGTCTGGGTCAGCTTCGGCTGAGAAACCAACACCCGGTTGGAGGTCTGGGTCAGCTTCGGCTGAGAAACCAACACCCGGTTGGAGGTCCGGTTAGCCTTGTGCTGAGAAACCAACACCGGTTGACGGTCCGGGCAGTTTCGGCTGCGAAACCAACAACTAGTAGCTCTCTACTCCACTTGGGTAAGATGCCTGGGTGGACGCTGGGAGCAACGACAAGGCTCAACCAGGCTTCGGCTTGGGGGAGCACCGAAGATCCCTGACCCTTGCTGTGGCCTTCTGGCTCGGAGGGACGGGGTTGATTTTTGGGGACCCTCTCCTCACGGTGGGGTCCACACGAATCCTAGCCTTTGCACTGTTTTTGGTGTGACTTCGGTCATGCATTTTTTGTGGTGCTTTGGAAAGCTTCATTAAATCAAAATCTGTTCTTATCAGTTTAATATCTGATACGTCCCCTATCTGGGGACCATATATTAAATGGATTTTTAGAACAGGGAGATGGAAAAAGAGCTTGCTCTGTCCACTCCACGCATTGACCTGGTATTGCAGTACCTCCAGGAACGGTGCACCCCTTCTTAACCCAGTTTCCAAAAGCAGAACTCAATTCACCTGATTCATATTAGCCCGATTTAATGAATTGGAAGAAAGCATACGTCTTCATATGCACCTCAATTTGGCCCATTCACTTTTCACACTTCCTCCTTTTGTTTTTTATCTTTCACACTTTTGACTTTCTTTATTCATCCAAATAGCAAACTCATCACCACTCAACCTGACCAACTCGGCTATGTCCCCGTGCTGCAGTTCTCTGTCTTATCTAGATCATTTGCAATTGAATGGAATAGATCCCTTTTGGACAAAGTGGATTCACCTGCTGCTGCAGTGACCACAGGTGTGATAAGATCTAGAATTGGCATCTGGTGCGATCTCTCCGCTTCCACTCCAAAGAAAGTTACCTGTTTATTCCTATCATGCATTGGTTTTTGGGGTTTTCTTTGAGTAATGATGATCTCTTTAGTAGTCTGTTGGCACCCTCTCCTGGAGGAATAGTTTGCTTGCTCTTGGACATTCTAAAAGAGAGGTCATGATAGACATTGAGCTTCTGAGCTCAATTGGGGACAGTCATGGGTGATGAATGTTTGCAACCTACTGCGAAGCCTCATACCGCAATATAAGGAACGTCAAATACTAAGAAAGGGCGGCCTATGAAAGAATTACTACTTTCAATAAGTACACTTAAACGGCTAATTGGGAATAGAAAAACTGTAAAAAGCCCTCTGAGAAAGCCCCCCTCTAACCTTTGATAGTAAGCTTTTCTGTAGTCTGCCTGTTGATGTATTTTCCGTTTGAACTGTGCACAACATGAAGAGACGGAACACTGGCGGCTTGTCACAATGCCCCCCGATGACATCACAATAGCGCTGCTGCCTAGAAAACAAGCTGCGCAGAAGAAGTTGTTCTTTGGGTGGGAGGGTGGGCTAGTGGAAGGAGGGGGCAATCTCTTTTTTTCCCGGGTGGTAGGGGGATGACAGGAGAAGGGAAGCGGGTGGTGAGAAAGGTACAGAGGGCAGGGTTTGGGGGCTGGGAAGGAAAGGGAAAAGATTAGGGTTTGGGGATGATGAAAGGGCTTTCTACGGGTAAGGATGGCAAAGGGTGGCAGTGACGGAAAGTCAGGCAACCTGTCCTGTCCGTCTTTTTGTATCGTGAATTGGAAAGACTGCAAGGGGGAGGGGAGTTGCTTGCGCCCTAAAGGAGGAGTTATTCAGATTCATTGCAGTGGGCGGCGGCTGCAAAACGCACCATTCTTCTTGTTTTTGCTCTGCAAAGCAGCCTTTTCAAGGGTTGGCTTGGGTGACAAAATGTCTTGTGTAGGCGTGGGTTTGTCTCCCTCTCGCTCTCTCTCCCTAAGATGTGTCCGGCATAGGCCAGGGTGCCACTCGAGGCCCAAACCAATTCTGGTTATCGCTTCTCGGCCTTTTGGCTAAGATCAAGTGTAGTATCTGTTCTTATCAGTTTAATATCTGATACGTCCCCTATCTGGGGACCATATATTAAATGGATTTTTAGAACAGGGAGATGGAAAAAGAGCTTGCTCTGTCCACTCCACGCATTGACCTGGTATTGCAGTACCTCCAGGAACGGTGCACCCCTTCTTAACCCAGTTTCCAAAAGCAGAACTCAATTCACCTGATTCATATTAGCCCGATTTAATGAATTGGAAGAAAGCATACGTCTTCATATGCACCTCAATTTGGCCCATTCACTTTTCACACTTCCTCCTTTTGTTTTTTATCTTTCACACTTTTGACTTTCTTTATTCATCCAAATAGCAAACTCATCACCACTCAACCTGACCAACTCGGCTATGTCCCCGTGCTGCAGTTCTCTGTCTTATCTAGATCATTTGCAATTGAATGGAATAGATCCCTTTTGGACAAAGTGGATTCACCTGCTGCTGCAGTGACCACAGGTGTGATAAGATCTAGAATTGGCATCTGGTGCGATCTCTCCGCTTCCACTCCAAAGAAAGTTACCTGTTTATTCCTATCATGCATTGGTTTTTGGGGTTTTCTTTGAGTAATGATGATCTCTTTAGTAGTCTGTTGGCGCCCTCTCCTGGAGGAATAGTTTGCTTGCTCTTGGACATTCTAAAAGAGAGGTCATGATAGACATTGAGCTTCTGAGCTCAATTGGGGACAGTCATGGGTGATGAATGTTTGCAACCTACTGCGAAGCCTCATACCGCAATATAAGGAACGTCAAATACTAAGAAAGGGCGGCCTATGAAAGAATTACTACTTTCAATAAGTACACTTAAACGGCTAATTGGGAATAGAAAAACTGTAAAAAGCCCTCTGAGAAAGCCCCCCTCTAACCTTTGATAGTAAGCTTTTCTGTAGTCTGCCTGTTGATGTATTTTCCGTTTGAACTGTGCACAACATGAAGAGACGGAACACTGGCGGCTTGTCACAATGCCCCCCGATGACATCACAATAGCGCTGCTGCCTAGAAAACAAGCTGCGCAGAAGAAGTTGTTCTTTGGGTGGGAGGGTGGGCTAGTGGAAGGAGGGGGCAATCTCTTTTTTTCCCGGGTGGTAGGGGGATGACAGGAGAAGGGAAGCGGGTGGTGAGAAAGGTACAGAGGGCAGGGTTTGGGGGCTGGGAAGGAAAGGGAAAAGATTAGGGTTTGGGGATGATGAAAGGGCTTTCTACGGGTAAGGATGGCAAAGGGTGGCAGTGACGGAAAGTCAGGCAACCTGTCCTGTCCGTCTTTTTGTATCGTGAATTGGAAAGACTGCAAGGGGGAGGGGAGTTGCTTGCGCCCTAAAGGAGGAGTTATTCAGATTCATTGCAGTGGGCGGCGGCTGCAAAACGCACCATTCTTCTTGTTTTTGCTCTGCAAAGCAGCCTTTTCAAGGGTTGGCTTGGGTGACAAAATGTCTTGTGTAGGCGTGGGTTTGTCTCCCTCTCGCTCTCTCTCCCTAAGATGTGTCCGGCATAGGCCAGGGTGCCACTCGAGGCCCAAACCAATTCTGGTTATCGCTTCTCGGCCTTTTGGCTAAGATCAAGTGTAGTATCTGTTCTTATCAGTTTAATATCTGATACGTCCCCTATCTGGGGACCATATATTAAATGGATTTTTAGAACAGGGAGATGGAAAAAGAGCTTGCTCTGTCCACTCCACGCATTGACCTGGTATTGCAGTACCTCCAGGAACGGTGCACCCCTTCTTAACCCAGTTTCCAAAAGCAGAACTCAATTCACCTGATTCATATTAGCCCGATTTAATGAATTGGAAGAAAGCATACGTCTTCATATGCACCTCAATTTGGCCCATTCACTTTTCACACTTCCTCCTTTTGTTTTTTATCTTTCACACTTTTGACTTTCTTTATTCATCCAAATAGCAAACTCATCACCACTCAACCTGACCAACTCGGCTATGTCCCCGTGCTGCAGTTCTCTGTCTTATCTAGATCATTTGCAATTGAATGGAATAGATCCCTTTTGGACAAAGTGGATT
Organism: Anomaloglossus baeobatrachus; assembly: GCF_048569485.1. NCBI lineage: Eukaryota > Metazoa > Chordata > Amphibia > Anura > Aromobatidae > Anomaloglossus > Anomaloglossus baeobatrachus. The sequence continues at coordinate 20,255 of NW_027444952.1, forward strand.
CACCTGCTGCTGCAGTGACCACAGGTGTGATAAGATCTAGAATTGGCATCTGGTGCGATCTCTCCGCTTCCACTCCAAAGAAAGTTACCTGTTTATTCCTATCATGCATTGGTTTTTGGGGTTTTCTTTGAGTAATGATGATCTCTTTAGTAGTCTGTTGGCGCCCTCTCCTGGAGGAATAGTTTGCTTGCTCTTGGACATTCTAAAAGAGAGGTCATGATAGACATTGAGCTTCTGAGCTCAATTGGGGACAGTCATGGGTGATGAATGTTTGCAACCTACTGCGAAGCCTCATACCGCAATATAAGGAACGTCAAATACTAAGAAAGGGCGGCCTATGAAAGAATTACTACTTTCAATAAGTACACTTAAACGGCTAATTGGGAATAGAAAAACTGTAAAAAGCCCTCTGAGAAAGCCCCCCTCTAACCTTTGATAGTAAGCTTTTCTGTAGTCTGCCTGTTGATGTATTTTCCGTTTGAACTGTGCACAACATGAAGAGACGGAACACTGGCGGCTTGTCACAATGCCCCCCGATGACATCACAATAGCGCTGCTGCCTAGAAAACAAGCTGCGCAGAAGAAGTTGTTCTTTGGGTGGGAGGGTGGGCTAGTGGAAGGAGGGGGCAATCTCTTTTTTTCCCGGGTGGTAGGGGGATGACAGGAGAAGGGAAGCGGGTGGTGAGAAAGGTACAGAGGGCAGGGTTTGGGGGCTGGGAAGGAAAGGGAAAAGATTAGGGTTTGGGGATGATGAAAGGGCTTTCTACGGGTAAGGATGGCAAAGGGTGGCAGTGACGGAAAGTCAGGCAACCTATCCTGTCCGTCTTTTTGTATCGTGAATTGGAAAGACTGCAAGGGGGAGGGGAGTTGCTTGCGCCCTAAAGGAGGAGTTATTCAGATTCATTGCAGTGGGCGGCGGCTGCAAAACGCACCATTCTTCTTGTTTTTGCTCTGCAAAGCAGCCTTTTCAAGGGTTGGCTTGGGTGACAAAATGTCTTGTGTAGGCGTGGGTTTGTCTCCCTCTCGCTCTCTCTCCCTAAGATGTGTCCGGCATAGGCCAGGGTGCCACTCGAGGCCCAAACCAATTCTGGTTATCGCTTCTCGGCCTTTTGGCTAAGATCAAGTGTAGTATCTGTTCTTATCAGTTTAATATCTGATACGTCCCCTATCTGGGGACCATATATTAAATGGATTTTTAGAACAGGGAGATGGAAAAAGAGCTTGCTCTGTCCACTCCACGCATTGACCTGGTATTGCAGTACCTCCAGGAACGGTGCACCCCTTCTTAACCCAGTTTCCAAAAGCAGAACTCAATTCACCTGATTCATATTAGCCCGATTTAATGAATTGGAAGAAAGCATACGTCTTCATATGCACCTCAATTTGGCCCATTCACTTTTCACACTTCCTCCTTTTGTTTTTTATCTTTCACACTTTTGACTTTCTTTATTCATCCAAATAGCAAACTCATCACCACTCAACCTGACCAACTCGGCTATGTCCCCGTGCTGCAGTTCTCTGTCTTATCTAGATCATTTGCAATTGAATGGAATAGATCCCTTTTGGACAAAGTGGATTCACCTGCTGCTGCAGTGACCACAGGTGTGATAAGATCTAGAATTGGCATCTGGTGCGATCTCTCCGCTTCCACTCCAAAGAAAGTTACCTGTTTATTCCTATCATGCATTGGTTTTTGGGGTTTTCTTTGAGTAATGATGATCTCTTTAGTAGTCTGTTGGCGCCCTCTCCTGGAGGAATAGTTTGCTTGCTCTTGGACATTCTAAAAGAGAGGTCATGATAGACATTGAGCTTCTGAGCTCAATTGGGGACAGTCATGGGTGATGAATGTTTGCAACCTACTGCGAAGCCTCATACCGCAATATAAGGAACGTCAAATACTAAGAAAGGGCGGCCTATGAAAGAATTACTACTTTCAATAAGTACACTTAAACGGCTAATTGGGAATAGAAAAACTGTAAAAAGCCCTCTGAGAAAGCCCCCCTCTAACCTTTGATAGTAAGCTTTTCTGTAGTCTGCCTGTTGATGTATTTTCCGTTTGAACTGTGCACAACATGAAGAGACGGAACACTGGCGGCTTGTCACAATGCCCCCCGATGACATCACAATAGCGCTGCTGCCTAGAAAACAAGCTGCGCAGAAGAAGTTGTTCTTTGGGTGGGAGGGTGGGCTAGTGGAAGGAGGGGGCAATCTCTTTTTTTCCCGGGTGGTAGGGGGATGACAGGAGAAGGGAAGCGGGTGGTGAGAAAGGTACAGAGGGCAGGGTTTGGGGGCTGGGAAGGAAAGGGAAAAGATTAGGGTTTGGGGATGATGAAAGGGCTTTCTACGGGTAAGGATGGCAAAGGGTGGCAGTGACGGAAAGTCAGGCAACCTGTCCTGTCCGTCTTTTTGTATCGTGAATTGGAAAGACTGCAAGGGGGAGGGGAGCTGCTTGCGCCCTAAAGGAGGAGTTATTCAGATTCATTGCAGTGGGCGGCGGCTGCAAAACGCACCATTCTTCTTGTTTTTGCTCTGCAAAGCAGCCTTTTCAAGGGTTGGCTTGGGTGACAAAATGTCTTGTGTAGGCGTGGGTTTGTCTCCCTCTCGCTCTCTCTCCCTAAGATGTGTCCGGCATAGGCCAGGGTGCCACTCGAGGCCCAAACCAATTCTGGTTATCGCTTCTCGGCCTTTTGGCTAAGATCAAGTGTAGTATCTGTTCTTATCAGTTTAATATCTGATACGTCCCCTATCTGGGGACCATATATTAAATGGATTTTTAGAACAGGGAGATGGAAAAAGAGCTTGCTCTGTCCACTCCACGCATTGACCTGGTATTGCAGTACCTCCAGGAACGGTGCACCCCTTCTTAACCCAGTTTCCAAAAGCAGAACTCAATTCACCTGATTCATATTAGCCCGATTTAATGAATTGGAAGAAAGCATACGTCTTCATATGCACCTCAATTTGGCCCATTCACTTTTCACACTTCCTCCTTTTGTTTTTTATCTTTCACACTTTTGACTTTCTTTATTCATCCAAATAGCAAACTCATCACCACTCAACCTGACCAACTCGGCTATGTCCCCGTGCTGCAGTTCTCTGTCTTATCTAGATCATTTGCAATTGAATGGAATAGATCCCTTTTGGACAAAGTGGATTCACCTGCTGCTGCAGTGACCACAGGTGTGATAAGATCTAGAATTGGCATCTGGTGCGATCTCTCCGCTTCCACTCCAAAGAAAGTTACCTGTTTATTCCTATCATGCATTGGTTTTTGGGGTTTTCTTTGAGTAATGATGATCTCTTTAGTAGTCTGTTGGCGCCCTCTCCTGGAGGAATAGTTTGCTTGCTCTTGGACATTCTAAAAGAGAGGTCATGATAGACATTGAGCTTCTGAGCTCAATTGGGGACAGTCATGGGTGATGAATGTTTGCAACCTACTGCGAAGCCTCATACCGCAATATAAGGAACGTCAAATACTAAGAAAGGGCGGCCTATGAAAGAATTACTACTTTCAATAAGTACACTTAAACGGCTAATTGGGAATAGAAAAACTGTAAAAAGCCCTCTGAGAAAGCCCCCCTCTAACCTTTGATAGTAAGCTTTTCTGTAGTCTGCCTGTTGATGTATTTTCCGTTTGAACTGTGCACAACATGAAGAGACGGAACACTGGCGGCTTGTCACAATGCCCCCCGATGACATCACAATAGCGCTGCTGCCTAGAAAACAAGCTGCGCAGAAGAAGTTGTTCTTTGGGTGGGAGGGTGGGCTAGTGGAAGGAGGGGGCAATCTCTTTTTTTCCCGGGTGGTAGGGGGATGACAGGAGAAGGGAAGCGGGTGGTGAGAAAGGTACAGAGGGCAGGGTTTGGGGGCTGGGAAGGAAAGGGAAAAGATTAGGGTTTGGGGATGATGAAAGGGCTTTCTACGGGTAAGGATGGCAAAGGGTGGCAGTGACGGAAAGTCAGGCAACCTGTCCTGTCCGTCTTTTTGTATCGTGAATTGGAAAGACTGCAAGGGGGAGGGGAGTTGCTTGCGCCCTAAAGGAGGAGTTATTCAGATTCATTGCAGTGGGCGGCGGCTGCAAAACGCACCATTCTTCTTGTTTTTGCTCTGCAAAGCAGCCTTTTCAAGGGTTGGCTTGGGTGACAAAATGTCTTGTGTAGGCGTGGGTTTGTCTCCCTCTCGCTCTCTCTCCCTAAGATGTGTCCGGCATAGGCCAGGGTGCCACTCGAGGCCCAAACCAATTCTGGTTATCGCTTCTCGGCCTTTTGGCTAAGATCAAGTGTAGTATCTGTTCTTATCAGTTTAATATCTGATACGTCCCCTATCTGGGGACCATATATTAAATGGATTTTTAGAACAGGGAGATGGAAAAAGAGCTTGCTCTGTCCACTCCACGCATTGACCTGGTATTGCAGTACCTCCAGGAACGGTGCACCCCTTCTTAACCCAGTTTCCAAAAGCAGAACTCAATTCACCTGATTCATATTAGCCCGATTTAATGAATTGGAAGAAAGCATACGTCTTCATATGCACCTCAATTTGGCCCATTCACTTTTCACACTTCCTCCTTTTGTTTTTTATCTTTCACACTTTTGACTTTCTTTATTCATCCAAATAGCAAACTCATCACCACTCAACCTGACCAACTCGGCTATGTCCCCGTGCTGCAGTTCTCTGTCTTATCTAGATCATTTGCAATTGAATGGAATAGATCCCTTTTGGACAAAGTGGATTCACCTGCTGCTGCAGTGACCACAGGTGTGATAAGATCTAGAATTGGCATCTGGTGCGATCTCTCCGCTTCCACTCCAAAGAAAGTTACCTGTTTATTCCTATCATGCATTGGTTTTTGGGGTTTTCTTTGAGTAATGATGATCTCTTTAGTAGTCTGTTGGCGCCCTCTCCTGGAGGAATAGTTTGCTTGCTCTTGGACATTCTAAAAGAGAGGTCATGATAGACATTGAGCTTCTGAGCTCAATTGGGGACAGTCATGGGTGATGAATGTTTGCAACCTACTGCGAAGCCTCATACCGCAATATAAGGAACGTCAAATACTAAGAAAGGGCGGCCTATGAAAGAATTACTACTTTCAATAACTACACTTAAACGGCTAATTGGGAATAGAAAAACTGTAAAAAGCCCTCTGAGAAAGCCCCCCTCTAACCTTTGATAGTAAGCTTTTCTGTAGTCTGCCTGTTGATGTATTTTCCGTTTGAACTGTGCACAACATGAAGAGACGGAACACTGGCGGCTTGTCACAATGCCCCCCGATGACATCACAATAGCGCTGCTGCCTAGAAAACAAGCTGCGCAGAAGAAGTTGTTCTTTGGGTGGGAGGGTGGGCTAGTGGAAGGAGGGGGCAATCTCTTTTTTTCCCGGGTGGTAGGGGGATGACAGGAGAAGGGAAGCGGGTGGTGAGAAAGGTACAGAGGGCAGGGTTTGGGGGCTGGGAAGGAAAGGGAAAAGATTAGGGTTTGGGGATGATGAAAGGGCTTTCTACGGGTAAGGATGGCAAAGGGTGGCAGTGACGGAAAGTCAGGCAACCTGTCCTGTCCGTCTTTTTGTATCGTGAATTGGAAAGACTGCAAGGGGGAGGGGAGTTGCTTGCGCCCTAAAGGAGGAGTTATTCAGATTCATTGCAGTGGGCGGCGGCTGCAAAACGCACCATTCTTCTTGTTTTTGCTCTGCAAAGCAGCCTTTTCAAGGGTTGGCTTGGGTGACAAAATGTCTTGTGTAGGCGTGGGTTTGTCTCCCTCTCGCTCTCTCTCCCTAAGATGTGTCCGGCATAGGCCAGGGTGCCACTCGAGGCCCAAACCAATTCTGGTTATCGCTTCTCGGCCTTTTGGCTAAGATCAAGTGTAGTATCTGTTCTTATCAGTTTAATATCTGATACGTCCCCTATCTGGGGACCATATATTAAATGGATTTTTAGAACAGGGAGATGGAAAAAGAGCTTGCTCTGTCCACTCCACGCATTGACCTGGTATTGCAGTACCTCCAGGAACGGTGCACCCCTTCTTAACCCAGTTTCCAAAAGCAGAACTCGATTCACCTGATTCATATTAGCCCGATTAGCGAATTGAAATGAATTTTTATCTAACACACTTTTTACTTGCTTTATTCATCCAAATAGCAAACTCATCACCACTCAACTTCACCAACTCTGCTATGTCCCGTGCAGTATCTTGTTGTCAGTCTAATCTAGATCATGTGTAATTGAATGGAATAGATCCCTTTTGGACAAAGTGGAGTCAGATGCTGCAGTGACCACAGGTGTGAGAGGATCTACAATTGGCATCTGGTGTTATCTCTCTGCTTCCACTCCAAATAAAGTTACCTGTTGTTACCTGAACGTCAAATACTAAGAATGGGCGGCCTATGAAAGAATTAGTACTTTCATTAAGTATACTAAACCGGCTAATTGGGAATAGACAAACTGTAAAAAGCCCTCTGAGAAAGCCCCTCTCTAACCTTTGTTAGTAAGCTTTTCTGTAGCCTGCCTGTTGATGTATTTTCGGTTTGAACAGTGCACAACATGAAGAGACGGAACACTGGCGGCTTGTCACAATGCCCCCCGATGACATCACAATAGCGCTGCTGCCTAGAAAACAAGCTGCGCAGAAGAAGTTGTTCTTTGGGTGGGAGGGTGGGCTAGTGGAAGGAGGGGGCAATCTCTTTTTTTCCCGGGTGGTAGGGGGATGACAGGAGAAGGGAAGCGGGTGGTGAGAAAGGTACAGAGGGCAGGGTTTGGGGGCTGGGAAGGAAAGGGAAAAGATTAGGGTTTGGGGATGATGAAAGGGCTTTCTACGGGTAAGGATGGCAAAGGGTGGCAGTGACGGAAAATCAGGCAACCTGTCCTGTCCGTCTTTTTGTATCGTGAATTGGAAAGACTGCAAGGGGGAGGGGAGTTGCTTGCGCCCTAAAGGAGGAGTTATTCAGATTCATTGCAGTGGGCGGCGGCTGCAAAACGCACCATTCTTCTTGTTTTTGCTCTGCAAAGCAGCCTTTTCAAGGGTTGGCTTGGGTGACAAAATGTCTTGTGTAGGCGTGGGTTTGTCTCCCTCTCGCTCTCTCTCCCTAAGATGTGTCCGGCATAGGCCAGGGTGCCACTCGAGGCCCAAACCAATTCTGGTTATCGCTTCTCGGCCTTTTGGCTAAGATCAAGTGTAGTATCTGTTCTTATCAGTTTAATATCTGATACGTCCCCTATCTGGGGACCATATATTAAATGGATTTTTAGAACAGGGAGATGGAAAAAGAGCTTGCTCTGTCCACTCCACACATTGACCTGGTATTGCAGTACCTCCAGGAACGGTGCACCCCTTCTTAACCCAGTTTCCAAAAGCAGAACTCGATTCACCTGATTCATATTAGCCCGATTAGCGAATTGAAATGAATTTTTATCTAACACACTTTTTACTTGCTTTATTCATCCAAATAGCAAACTCATCACCACTCAACTTCACCAACTCTGCTATGTCCCGTGCAGTATCTTGTTGTCAGTCTAATCTAGATCATGTGTAATTGAATGGAATAGATCCCTTTTGGACAAAGTGGAGTCAGATGCTGCAGTGACCACAGGTGTGAGAGGATCTACAATTGGCATCTGGTGTTATCTCTCTGCTTCCACTCCAAATAAAGTTACCTGTTGTTACCTGAACGTCAAATACTAAGAATGGGCGGCCTATGAAAGAATTAGTACTTTCATTAAGTATACTAAACCGGCTAATTGGGAATAGACAAACTGTAAAAAGCCCTCTGAGAAAGCCCCTCTCTAACCTTTGTTAGTAAGCTTTTCTGTAGCCTGCCTGTTGATGTATTTTCGGTTTGAACAGTGCACAACATGAAGAGACGGAACACTGGCGGCTTGTCACAATGCCCCCCGATGACATCACAATAGCGCTGCTGCCTAGAAAACAAGCTGCGCAGAAGAAGTTGTTCTTTGGGTGGGAGGGTGGGCTAGTGGAAGGAGGGGGCAATCTCTTTTTTTCCCGGGTGGTAGGGGGATGACAGGAGAAGGGAAGCGGGTGGTGAGAAAGGTACAGAGGGCAGGGTTTGGGGGCTGGGAAGGAAAGGGAAAAGATTAGGGTTTGGGGATGATGAAAGGGCTTTCTACGGGTAAGGATGGCAAAGGGTGGCAGTGACGGAAAGTCAGGCAACCTGTCCTGTCCGTCTTTTTGTATCGTGAATTGGAAAGACTGCAAGGGGGAGGGGAGTTGCTTGCGCCCTAAAGGAGGAGTTATTCAGATTCATTGCAGTGGGCGGCGGCTGCAAAACGCACCATTCTTCTTGTTTTTGCTCTGCAAAGCAGCCTTTTCAAGGGTTGGCTTGGGTGACAAAATGTCTTGTGTAGGCGTGGGTTTGTCTCCCTCTCGCTCTCTCTCCCTAAGATGTGTCCGGCATAGGCCAGGGTGCCACTCGAGGCCCAAACCAATTCTGGTTATCGCTTCTCGGCCTTTTGGCTAAGATCAAGTGTAGTATCTGTTCTTATCAGTTTAATATCTGATACGTCCCCTATCTGGGGACCATATATTAAATGGATTTTTAGAACAGGGAGATGGAAAAAGAGCTTGCTCTGTCCACTCCACGCATTGACCTGGTATTGCAGTACCTCCAGGAACGGTGCACCCCTTCTTAACCCAGTTTCCAAAAGCAGAACTCGATTCACCTGATTCATATTAGCCCGATTAGCGAATTGAAATGAATTTTTATCTAACACACTTTTTACTTGCTTTATTCATCCAAATAGCAAACTCATCACCACTCAACTTCACCAACTCTGCTATGTCCCGTGCAGTATCTTGTTGTCAGTCTAATCTAGATCATGTGTAATTGAATGGAATAGATCCCTTTTGGACAAAGTGGAGTCAGATGCTGCAGTGACCACAGGTGTGAGAGGATCTACAATTGGCATCTGGTGTTATCTCTCTGCTTCCACTCCAAATAAAGTTACCTGTTGTTACCTGAACGTCAAATACTAAGAATGGGCGGCCTATGAAAGAATTAGTACTTTCATTAAGTATACTAAACCGGCTAATTGGGAATAGACAAACTGTAAAAAGCCCTCTGAGAAAGCCCCTCTCTAACCTTTGTTAGTAAGCTTTTCTGTAGCCTGCCTGTTGATGTATTTTCGGTTTGAACAGTGCACAACATGAAGAGACGGAACACTGGCGGCTTGTCACAATGCCCCCCGATGACATCACAATAGCGCTGCTGCCTAGAAAACAAGCTGCGCAGAAGAAGTTGTTCTTTGGGTGGGAGGGTGGGCTAGTGGAAGGAGGGGGCAATCTCTTTTTTTCCCGGGTGGTAGGGGGATGACAGGAGAAGGGAAGCGGGTGGTGAGAAAGGTACAGAGGGCAGGGTTTGGGGGCTGGGAAGGAAAGGGAAAAGATTAGGGTTTGGGGATGATGAAAGGGCTTTCTACGGGTAAGGATGGCAAAGGGTGGCAGTGACGGAAAGTCAGGCAACCTGTCCTGTCCGTCTTTTTGTATCGTGAATTGGAAAGACTGCAAGGGGGAGGGGAGTTGCTTGCGCCCTAAAGGAGGAGTTATTCAGATTCATTGCAGTGGGCGGCGGCTGCAAAACGCACCATTCTTCTTGTTTTTGCTCTGCAAAGCAGCCTTTTCAAGGGTTGGCTTGGGTGACAAAATGTCTTGTGTAGGCGTGGGTTTGTCTCCCTCTCGCTCTCTCTCCCTAAGATGTGTCCGGCATAGGCCAGGGTGCCACTCGAGGCCCAAACCAATTCTGGTTATCGCTTCTCGGCCTTTTGGCTAAGATCAAGTGTAGTATCTGTTCTTATCAGTTTAATATCTGATACGTCCCCTATCTGGGGACCATATATTAAATGGATTTTTAGAACAGGGAGATGGAAAAAGAGCTTGCTCTGTCCACTCCACGCATTGACCTGGTATTGCAGTACCTCCAGGAACGGTGCACCCCTTCTTAACCCAGTTTCCAAAAGCAGAACTCAATTCACCTGATTCATATTAGCCCGATTAGCGAATTGAAATGAATTTTTATCTAACACACTTTTTACTTGCTTTATTCATCCAAATAGCAAACTCATCACCACTCAACTTCACCAACTCTGCTATGTCCCGTGCAGTATCTTGTTGTCAGTCTAATCTAGATCATGTGTAATTGAATGGAATAGATCCCTTTTGGACAAAGTGGAGTCAGATGCTGCAGTGACCACAGGTGTGAGAGGATCTACAATTGGCATCTGGTGTTATCTCTCTGCTTCCACTCCAAATAAAGTTACCTGTTGTTACCTGAACGTCAAATACTAAGAATGGGCGGCCTATGAAAGAATTAGTACTTTCATTAAGTATACTAAACCGGCTAATTGGGGATAGACAAACTGTAAAAAGCCCTCTGAGAAAGCCCCTCTCTAACCTTTGTTAGTAAGCTTTTCTGTAGCCTGCCTGTTGATGTATTTTCGGTTTGAACAGTGCACAACATGAAGAGACGGAACACTGGCGGCTTGTCACAATGCCCCCCGATGACATCACAATAGCGCTGCTGCCTAGAAAACAAGCTGCGCAGAAGAAGTTGTTCTTTGGGTGGGAGGGTGGGCTAGTGGAAGGAGGGGGCAATCTCTTTTTTTCCCGGGTGGTAGGGGGATGACAGGAGAAGGGAAGCGGGTGGTGAGAAAGGTACAGAGGGCAGGGTTTGGGGGCTGGGAAGGAAAGGGAAAAGATTAGGGTTTGGGGATGATGAAAGGGCTTTCTACGGGTAAGGATGGCAAAGGGTGGCAGTGACGGAAAGTCAGGCAACCTGTCCTGTCCGTCTTTTTGTATCGTGAATTGGAAAGACTGCAAGGGGGAGGGGAGTTGCTTGCGCCCTAAAGGAGGAGTTATTCAGATTCATTGCAGTGGGCGGCGGCTGCAAAACGCACCATTCTTCTTGTTTTTGCTCTGCAAAGCAGCCTTTTCAAGGGTTGGCTTGGGTGACAAAATGTCTTGTGTAGGCGTGGGTTTGTCTCCCTCTCGCTCTCTCTCCCTAAGATGTGTCCGGCATAGGCCAGGGTGCCACTCGAGGCCCAAACCAATTCTGGTTATCGCTTCTCGGCCTTTTGGCTAAGATCAAGTGTAGTATCTGTTCTTATCAGTTTAATATCTGATACGTCCCCTATCTGGGGACCATATATTAAATGGATTTTTAGAACAGGGAGATGGAAAAAGAGCTTGCTCTGTCCACTCCACGCATTGACCTGGTATTGCAGTACCTCCAGGAACGGTGCACCCCTTCTTAACCCAGTTTCCAAAAGCAGAACTCGATTCACCTGATTCATATTAGCCCGATTAGCGAATTGAAATGAATTTTTATCTAACACACTTTTTACTTGCTTTATTCATCCAAATAGCAAACTCATCACCACTCAACTTCACCAACTCTGCTATGTCCCGTGCAGTATCTTGTTGTCAGTCTAATCTAGATCATGTGTAATTGAATGGAATAGATCCCTTTTGGACAAAGTGGAGTCAGATGCTGCAGTGACCACAGGTGTGAGAGGATCTACAATTGGCATCTGGTGTTATCTCTCTGCTTCCACTCCAAATAAAGTTACCTGTTGTTACCTGAACGTCAAATACTAAGAATGGGCGGCCTATGAAAGAATTAGTACTTTCATTAAGTATACTAAACCGGCTAATTGGGAATAGACAAACTGTAAAAAGCCCTCTGAGAAAGCCCCTCTCTAACCTTTGTTAGTAAGCTTTTCTGTAGCCTGCCTGTTGATGTATTTTCGGTTTGAACAGTGCACAACATGAAGAGACGGAACACTGGCGGCTTGTCACAATGCCCCCCGATGACATCACAATAGCGCTGCTGCCTAGAAAACAAGCTGCGCAGAAGAAGTTGTTCTTTGGGTGGGAGGGTGGGCTAGTGGAAGGAGGGGGCAATCTCTTTTTTTCCCGGGTGGTAGGGGGATGACAGGAGAAGGGAAGCGGGTGGTGAGAAAGGTACAGAGGGCAGGGTTTGGGGGCTGGGAAGGAAAGGGAAAAGATTAGGGTTTGGGGATGATGAAAGGGCTTTCTACGGGTAAGGATGGCAAAGGGTGGCAGTGACGGAAAGTCAGGCAACCTGTCCTGTCCGTCTTTTTGTATCGTGAATTGGAAAGACTGCAAGGGGGAGGGGAGTTGCTTGCGCCCTAAAGGAGGAGTTATTCAGATTCATTGCAGTGGGCGGCGGCTGCAAAACGCACCATTCTTCTTGTTTTTGCTCTGCAAAGCAGCCTTTTCAAGGGTTGGCTTGGGTGACAAAATGTCTTGTGTAGGCGTGGGTTTGTCTCCCTCTCGCTCTCTCTCCCTAAGATGTGTCCGGCATAGGCCAGGGTGCCACTCGAGGCCCAAACCAATTCTGGTTATCGCTTCTCGGCCTTTTGGCTAAGATCAAGTGTAGTATCTGTTCTTATCAGTTTAATATCTGATACGTCCCCTATCTGGGGACCATATATTAAATGGATTTTTAGAACAGGGAGATGGAAAAAGAGCTTGCTCTGTCCACTCCACGCATTGACCTGGTATTGCAGTACCTCCAGGAACGGTGCACCCCTTCTTAACCCAGTTTCCAAAAGCAGAACTCGATTCACCTGATTCATATTAGCCCGATTAGCGAATTGAAATGAATTTTTATCTAACACACTTTTTACTTGCTTTATTCATCCAAATAGCAAACTCATCACCACTCAACTTCACCAACTCTGCTATGTCCCGTGCAGTATCTTGTTGTCAGTCTAATCTAGATCATGTGTAATTGAATGGAATAGATCCCTTTTGGACAAAGTGGAGTCAGATGCTGCAGTGACCACAGGTGTGAGAGGATCTACAATTGGCATCTGGTGTTATCTCTCTGCTTCCACTCCAAATAAAGTTACCTGTTGTTACCTGAACGTCAAATACTAAGAATGGGCGGCCTATGAAAGAATTAGTACTTTCATTAAGTATACTAAACCGGCTAATTGGGAATAGACAAACTGTAAAAAGACCTCTGAGAAAGCCCCTCTCTAACCTTTGTTAGTAAGCTTTTCTGTAGCCTGCCTGTTGATGTATTTTCGGTTTGAACAGTGCACAACATGAAGAGACGGAACACTGGCGGCTTGTCACAATGCCCCCCGATGACATCACAATAGCGCTGCTGCCTAGAAAACAAGCTGCGCAGAAGAAGTTGTTCTTTGGGTGGGAGGGTGGGCTAGTGGAAGGAGGGGGCAATCTCTTTTTTTCCCGGGTGGTAGGGGGATGACAGGAGAAGGGAAGCGGGTGGTGAGAAAGGTACAGAGGGCAGGGTTTGGGGGCTGGGAAGGAAAGGGAAAAGATTAGGGTTTGGGGATGATGAAAGGGCTTTCTACGGGTAAGGATGGCAAAGGGTGGCAGTGACGGAAAGTCAGGCAACCTGTCCTGTCCGTCTTTTTGTATCGTGAATTGGAAAGACTGCAAGGGGGAGGGGAGTTGCTTGCGCCCTAAAGGAGGAGTTATTCAGATTCATTGCAGTGGGCGGCGGCTGCAAAACGCACCATTCTTCTTGTTTTTGCTCTGCAAAGCAGCCTTTTCAAGGGTTGGCTTGAGTGACAAAATGTCTTGTGTAGGCGTGGGTTTGTCTCCCTCTCGCTCTCTCTCCCTAAGATGTGTCCGGCATAGGCCAGGGTGCCACTCGAGGCCCAAACCAATTCTGGTTATTGCTTCTCGGCCTTTTGGCTAAGATCAAGTGTAGTATCTGTTCTTATCAGTTTAATATCTGATACGTCCCCTATCTGGGGACCATATATTAAATGGATTTTTAGAACAGGGAGATGGAAAAAGAGCTTGCTCTGTCCACTCCACGCATTGACCTGGTATTGCAGTACCTCCAGGAACGGTGCACCCCTTCTTAACCCAGTTTCCAAAAGCAGAACTCGATTCACCTGATTCATATTAGCCCGATTAGCGAATTGAAATGAATTTTTATCTAACACACTTTTTACTTGCTTTATTCATCCAAATAGCAAACTCATCACCACTCAACTTCACCAACTCTGCTATGTCCCGTGCAGTATCTTGTTGTCAGTCTAATCTAGATCATGTGTAATTGAATGGAATAGATCCCTTTTGGACAAAGTGGAGTCAGATGCTGCAGTGACCACAGGTGTGAGAGGATCTACAATTGGCATCTGGTGTTATCTCTCTGCTTCCACTCCAAATAAAGTTACCTGTTGTTACCTGAACGTCAAATACTAAGAATGGGCGGCCTATGAAAGAATTAGTACTTTCATTAAGTATACTAAACCGGCTAATTGGGAATAGACAAACTGTAAAAAGCCCTCTGAGAAAGCCCCTCTCTAACCTTTGTTAGTAAGCTTTTCTGTAGCCTGCCTGTTGATGTATTTTCGGTTTGAACAGTGCACAACATGAAGAGACGGAACACTGGCGGCTTGTCACAATGCCCCCCGATGACATCACAATAGCGCTGCTGCCTAGAAAACAAGCTGCGCAGAAGAAGTTGTTCTTTGGGTGGGAGGGTGGGCTAGTGGAAGGAGGGGGCAATCTCTTTTTTTCCCGGGTGGTAGGGGGATGACAGGAGAAGGGAAGCGGGTGGTGAGAAAGGTACAGAGGGCAGGGTTTGGGGGCTGGGAAGGAAAGGGAAAAGATTAGGGTTTGGGGATGATGAAAGGGCTTTCTACGGGTAAGGATGGCAAAGGGTGGCAGTGACGGAAAGTCAGGCAACCTGTCCTGTCCGTCTTTTTGTATCGTGAATTGGAAAGACTGCAAGGGGGAGGGGAGTTGCTTGCGCCCTAAAGGAGGAGTTATTCAGATTCATTGCAGTGGGCGGCGGCTGCAAAACGCACCATTCTTCTTGTTTTTGCTCTGCAAAGCAGCCTTTTCAAGGGTTGGCTTGGGTGACAAAATGTCTTGTGTAGGCGTGGGTTTGTCTCCCTCTCGCTCTCTCTCCCTAAGATGTGTCCGGCATAGGCCAGGGTGCCACTCGAGGCCCAAACCAATTCTGGTTATCGCTTCTCGGCCTTTTGGCTAAGATCAAGTGTAGTATCTGTTCTTATCAGTTTAATATCTGATACGTCCCCTATCTGGGGACCATATATTAAATGGATTTTTAGAACAGGGAGATGGAAAAAGAGCTTGCTCTGTCCACTCCACGCATTGACCTGGTATTGCAGTACCTCCAGGAACGGTGCACCCCTTCTTAACCCAGTTTCCAAAAGCAGAACTCGATTCACCTGATTCATATTAGCCCGATTAGCGAATTGAAATGAATTTTTATCTAACACACTTTTTACTTGCTTTATTCATCCAAATTGCAAACTCATCACCACTCAACTTCACCAACTCTGCTATGTCCCGTGCAGTATCTTGTTGTCAGTCTAATCTAGATCATGTGTAATTGAATGGAATAGATCCCTTTTGGACAAAGTGGAGTCAGATGCTGCAGTGACCACAGGTGTGAGAGGATCTACAATTGGCATCTGGTGTTATCTCTCTGCTTCCACTCCAAATAAAGTTACCTGTTGTTACCTGAACGTCAAATACTAAGAATGGGCGGCCTATGAAAGAATTAGTACTTTCATTAAGTATACTAAACCGGCTAATTGGGAATAGACAAACTGTAAAAAGCCCTCTGAGAAAGCCCCTCTCTAACCTTTGTTAGTAAGCTTTTCTGTAGCCTGCCTGTTGATGTATTTTCGGTTTGAACAGTGCACAACATGAAGAGACGGAACACTGGCGGCTTGTCACAATGCCCCCCGATGACATCACAATAGCGCTGCTGCCTAGAAAACAAGCTGCGCAGAAGAAGTTGTTCTTTGGGTGGGAGGGTGGGCTAGTGGAAGGAGGGGGCAATCTCTTTTTTTCCCGGGTGGTAGGGGGATGACAGGAGAAGGGAAGCGGGTGGTGAGAAAGGTACAGAGGGCAGGGTTTGGGGGCTGGGAAGGAAAGGGAAAAGATTAGGGTTTGGGGATGATGAAAGGGCTTTCTACGGGTAAGGATGGCAAAGGGTGGCAGTGACGGAAAGTCAGGCAACCTGTCCTGTCCGTCTTTTTGTATCGTGAATTGGAAAGACTGCAAGGGGGAGGGGAGTTGCTTGCGCCCTAAAGGAGGAGTTATTCAGATTCATTGCAGTGGGCGGCGGCTGCAAAACGCACCATTCTTCTTGTTTTTGCTCTGCAAAGCAGCCTTTTCAAGGGTTGGCTTGGGTGACAAAATGTCTTGTGTAGGCGTGGGTTTGTCTCCCTCTCGCTCTCTCTCCCTAAGATGTGTCCGGCATAGGCCAGGGTGCCACTCGAGGCCCAAACCAATTCTGGTTATCGCTTCTCGGCCTTTTGGCTAAGATCAAGTGTAGTATCTGTTCTTATCAGTTTAATATCTGATACGTCCCCTATCTGGGGACCATATATTAAATGGATTTTTAGAACAGGGAGATGGAAAAAGAGCTTGCTCTGTCCACTCCACGCATTGACCTGGTATTGCAGTACCTCCAGGAACGGTGCACCCCTTCTTAACCCAGTTTCCAAAAGCAGAACTCGATTCACCTGATTCATATTAGCCCGATTAGCGAATTGAAATGAATTTTTATCTAACACACTTTTTACTTGCTTTATTCATCCAAATAGCAAACTCATCACCACTCAACTTCACCAACTCTGCTATGTCCCGTGCAGTATCTTGTTGTCAGTCTAATCTAGATCATGTGTAATTGAATGGAATAGATCCCTTTTGGACAAAGTGGAGTCAGATGCTGCAGTGACCACAGGTGTGAGAGGATCTACAATTGGCATCTGGTGTTATCTCTCTGCTTCCACTCCAAATAAAGTTACCTGTTGTTACCTGAACGTCAAATACTAAGAATGGGCGGCCTATGAAAGAATTAGTACTTTCATTAAGTATACTAAACCGGCTAATTGGGAATAGACAAACTGTAAAAAGCCCTCTGAGAAAGCCCCTCTCTAACCTTTGTTAGTAAGCTTTTCTGTAGCCTGCCTGTTGATGTATTTTCGGTTTGAACAGTGCACAACATGAAGAGACGGAACACTGGCGGCTTGTCACAATGCCCCCCGATGACATCACAATAGCGCTGCTGCCTAGAAAACAAGCTGCGCAGAAGAAGTTGTTCTTTGGGTGGGAGGGTGGGCTAGTGGAAGGAGGGGGCAATCTCTTTTTTTCCCGGGTGGTAGGGGGATGACAGGAGAAGGGAAGCGGGTGGTGAGAAAGGTACAGAGGGCAGGGTTTGGGGGCTGGGAAGGAAAGGGAAAAGATTAGGGTTTGGGGATGATGAAAGGGCTTTCTACGGGTAAGGATGGCAAAGGGTGGCAGTGACGGAAAGTCAGGCAACCTGTCCTGTCCGTCTTTTTGTATCGTGAATTGGAAAGACTGCAAGGGGGAGGGGAGTTGCTTGCGCCCTAAAGGAGGAGTTATTCAGATTCATTGCAGTGGGCGGCGGCTGCAAAACGCACCATTCTTCTTGTTTTTGCTCTGCAAAGCAGCCTTTTCAAGGGTTGGCTTGGGTGACAAAATGTCTTGTGTAGGCGTGGGTTTGTCTCCCTCTCGCTCTCTCTCCCTAAGATGTGTCCGGCATAGGCCAGGGTGCCACTCGAGGCCCAAACCAATTCTGGTTATCGCTTCTCGGCCTTTTGGCTAAGATCAAGTGTAGTATCTGTTCTTATCAGTTTAATATCTGATACGTCCCCTATCTGGGGACCATATATTAAATGGATTTTTAGAACAGGGAGATGGAAAAAGAGCTTGCTCTGTCCACTCCACGCATTGACCTGGTATTGCAGTACCTCCAGGAACGGTGCACCCCTTCTTAACCCAGTTTCCAAAAGCAGAACTCGATTCACCTGATTCATATTAGCCCGATTAGCGAATTGAAATGAATTTTTATCTAACACACTTTTTACTTGCTTTATTCATCCAAATAGCAAACTCATCACCACTCAACTTCACCAACTCTGCTATGTCCCGTGCAGTATCTTGTTGTCAGTCTAATCTAGATCATGTGTAATTGAATGGAATAGATCCCTTTTGGACAAAGTGGAGTCAGATGCTGCAGTGACCACAGGTGTGAGAGGATCTACAATTGGCATCTGGTGTTATCTCTCTGCTTCCACTCCAAATAAAGTTACCTGTTGTTACCTGAACGTCAAATACTAAGAATGGGCGGCCTATGAAAGAATTAGTACTTTCATTAAGTATACTAAACCGGCTAATTGGGAATAGACAAACTGTAAAAAGCCCTCTGAGAAAGCCCCTCTCTAACCTTTGTTAGTAAGCTTTTCTGTAGCCTGCCTGTTGATGTATTTTCGGTTTGAACAGTGCACAACATGAAGAGACGGAACACTGGCGGCTTGTCACAATGCCCCCCGATGACATCACAATAGCGCTGCTGCCTAGAAAACAAGCTGCGCAGAAGAAGTTGTTCTTTGGGTGGGAGGGTGGGCTAGTGGAAGGAGGGGGCAATCTCTTTTTTTCCCGGGTGGTAGGGGGATGACAGGAGAAGGGAAGCGGGTGGTGAGAAAGGTACAGAGGGCAGGGTTTGGGGGCTGGGAAGGAAAGGGAAAAGATTAGGGTTTGGGGATGATGAAAGGGCTTTCTACGGGTAAGGATGGCAAAGGGTGGCAGTGACGGAAAGTCAGGCAACCTGTCCTGTCCGTCTTTTTGTATCGTGAATTGGAAAGACTGCAAGGGGGAGGGGAGTTGCTTGCGCCCTAAAGGAGGAGTTATTCAGATTCATTGCAGTGGGCGGCGGCTGCAAAACGCACCATTCTTCTTGTTTTTGCTCTGCAAAGCAGCCTTTTCAAGGGTTGGCTTGGGTGACAAAATGTCTTGTGTAGGCGTGGGTTTGTCTCCCTCTCGCTCTCTCTCCCTAAGATGTGTCCGGCATAGGCCAGGGTGCCACTCGAGGCCCAAACCAATTCTGGTTATCGCTTCTCGGCCTTTTGGCTAAGATCAAGTGTAGTATCTGTTCTTATCAGTTTAATATCTGATACGTCCCCTATCTGGGGACCATATATTAAATGGATTTTTAGAACAGGGAGATGGAAAAAGAGCTTGCTCTGTCCACTCCACGCATTGACCTGGTATTGCAGTACCTCCAGGAACGGTGCACCCCTTCTTAACCCAGTTTCCAAAAGCAGAACTCAATTCACCTGATTCATATTAGCCCGATTAGCGAATTGAAATGAATTTTTATCTAACACACTTTTTACTTGCTTTATTCATCCAAATAGCAAACTCATCACCACTAAACTTCACCAACTCTGCTATGTCCCGTGCAGTATCTTGTTGTCAGTCTAATCTAGATCATGTGTAATTGAATGGAATAGATCCCTTTTGGACAAAGTGGAGTCAGATGCTGCAGTGACCACAGGTGTGAGAGGATCTACAATTGGCATCTGGTGTTATCTCTCTGCTTCCACTCCAAATAAAGTTACCTGTTGTTACCTGAACGTCAAATACTAAGAATGGGCGGCCTATGAAAGAATTAGTACTTTCATTAAGTATACTAAACCGGCTAATTGGGAATAGACAAACTGTAAAAAGCCCTCTGAGAAAGCCCCTCTCTAACCTTTGTTAGTAAGCTTTTCTGTAGCCTGCCTGTTGATGTATTTTCGGTTTGAACAGTGCACAACATGAAGAGACGGAACACTGGCGGCTTGTCACAATGCCCCCCGATGACATCACAATAGCGCTGCTGCCTAGAAAACAAGCTGCGCAGAAGAAGTTGTTCTTTGGGTGGGAGGGTGGGCTAGTGGAAGGAGGGGGCAATCTCTTTTTTTCCCGGGTGGTAGGGGGATGACAGGAGAAGGGAAGCGGGTGGTGAGAAAGGTACAGAGGGCAGGGTTTGGGGGCTGGGAAGGAAAGGGAAAAGATTAGGGTTTGGGGATGATGAAAGGGCTTTCTACGGGTAAGGATGGCAAAGGGTGGCAGTGACGGAAAGTCAGGCAACCTGTCCTGTCCGTCTTTTTGTATCGTGAATTGGAAAGACTGCAAGGGGGAGGGGAGTTGCTTGCGCCCTAAAGGAGGAGTTATTCAGATTCATTGCAGTGGGCGGCGGCTGCAAAACGCACCATTCTTCTTGTTTTTGCTCTGCAAAGCAGCCTTTTCAAGGGTTGGCTTGGGTGACAAAATGTCTTGTGTAGGCGTGGGTTTGTCTCCCTCTCGCTCTCTCTCCCTAAGATGTGTCCGGCATAGGCCAGGGTGCCACTCGAGGCCCAAACCAATTCTGGTTATCGCTTCTCGGCCTTTTGGCTAAGATCAAGTGTAGTATCTGTTCTTATCAGTTTAATATCTGATACGTCCCCTATCTGGGGACCATATATTAAATGGATTTTTAGAACAGGGAGATGGAAAAAGAGCTTGCTCTGTCCACTCCACGCATTGACCTGGTATTGCAGTACCTCCAGGAACGGTGCACCCCTTCTTAACCCAGTTTCCAAAAGCAGAACTCAATTCACCTGATTCATATTAGCCCGATTTAATGAATTGGAAGAAAGCATACGTCTTCATATGCACCTCAATTTGGCCCATTCACTTTTCACACTTCCTCCTTTTGTTTTTTATCTTTCACACTTTTGACTTTCTTTATTCATCCAAATAGCAAACTCATCACCACTCAACCTGACCAACTCGGCTATGTCCCCGTGCTGCAGTTCTCTGTCTTATCTAGATCATTTGCAATTGAATGGAATAGATCCCTTTTGGACAAAGTGGATTCACCTGCTGCTGCAGTGACCACAGGTGTGATAAGATCTAGAATTGGCATCTGGTGCGATCTCTCCGCTTCCACTCCAAAGAAAGTTACCTGTTTATTCCTATCATGCATTGGTTTTTGGGGTTTTCTTTGAGTAATGATGATCTCTTTAGTAGTCTGTTGGCGCCCTCTCCTGGAGGAATAGTTTGCTTGCTCTTGGACATTCTAAAAGAGAGGTCATGATAGACATTGAGCTTCTGAGCTCAATTGGGGACAGTCATGGGTGATGAATGTTTGCAACCTACTGCGAAGCCTCATACCGCAATATAAGGAACGTCAAATACTAAGAAAGGGCGGCCTATGAAAGAATTACTACTTTCAATAAGTACACTTAAACGGCTAATTGGGAATAGAAAAACTGTAAAAAGCCCTCTGAGAAAGCCCCCCTCTAACCTTTGATAGTAAGCTTTTCTGTAGTCTGCCTGTTGATGTATTTTCCGTTTGAACTGTGCACAACATGAAGAGACGGAACACTGGCGGCTTGTCACAATGCCCCCCGATGACATCACAATAGCGCTGCTGCCTAGAAAACAAGCTGCGCAGAAGAAGTTGTTCTTTGGGTGGGAGGGTGGGCTAGTGGAAGGAGGGGGCAATCTCTTTTTTTCCCGGGTGGTAGGGGGATGACAGGAGAAGGGAAGCGGGTGGTGAGAAAGGTACAGAGGGCAGGGTTTGGGGGCTGGGAAGGAAAGGGAAAAGATTAGGGTTTGGGGATGATGAAAGGGCTTTCTACGGGTAAGGATGGCAAAGGGTGGCAGTGACGGAAAGTCAGGCAACCTGTCCTGTCCGTCTTTTTGTATCGTGAATTGGAAAGACTGCAAGGGGGAGGGGAGTTGCTTGCGCCCTAAAGGAGGAGTTATTCAGATTCATTGCAGTGGGCGGCGGCTGCAAAACGCACCATTCTTCTTGTTTTTGCTCTGCAAAGCAGCCTTTTCAAGGGTTGGCTTGGGTGACAAAATGTCTTGTGTAGGCGTGGGTTTGTCTCCCTCTCGCTCTCTCTCCCTAAGATGTGTCCGGCATAGGCCAGGGTGCCACTCGAGGCCCAAACCAATTCTGGTTATCGCTTCTCGGCCTTTTGGCTAAGATCAAGTGTAGTATCTGTTCTTATCAGTTTAATATCTGATACGTCCCCTATCTGGGGACCATATATTAAATGGATTTTTAGAACAGGGAGATGGAAAAAGAGCTTGCTCTGTCCACTCCACGCATTGACCTGGTATTGCAGTACCTCCAGGAACGGTGCACCCCTTCTTAACCCAGTTTCCAAAAGCAGAACTCAATTCACCTGATTCATATTAGCCCGATTTAATGAATTGGAAGAAAGCATACGTCTTCATATGCACCTCAATTTGGCCCATTCACTTTTCACACTTCCTCCTTTTGTTTTTTATCTTTCACACTTTTGACTTTCTTTATTCATCCAAATAGCAAACTCATCACCACTCAACCTGACCAACTCGGCTATGTCCCCGTGCTGCAGTTCTCTGTCTTATCTAGATCATTTGCAATTGAATGGAATAGATCCCTTTTGGACAAAGTGGATTCACCTGCTGCTGCAGTGACCACAGGTGTGATAAGATCTAGAATTGGCATCTGGTGCGATCTCTCCGCTTCCACTCCAAAGAAAGTTACCTGTTTATTCCTATCATGCATTGGTTTTTGGGGTTTTCTTTGAGTAATGATGATCTCTTTAGTAGTCTGTTGGCGCCCTCTCCTGGAGGAATAGTTTGCTTGCTCTTGGACATTCTAAAAGAGAGGTCATGATAGACATTGAGCTTCTGAGCTCAATTGGGGACAGTCATGGGTGATGAATGTTTGCAACCTACTGCGAAGCCTCATACCGCAATATAAGGAACGTCAAATACTAAGAAAGGGCGGCCTATGAAAGAATTACTACTTTCAATAAGTACACTTAAACGGCTAATTGGGAATAGAAAAACTGTAAAAAGCCCTCTGAGAAAGCCCCCCTCTAACCTTTGATAGTAAGCTTTTCTGTAGTCTGCCTGTTGATGTATTTTCCGTTTGAACTGTGCACAACATGAAGAGACGGAACACTGGCGGCTTGTCACAATGCCCCCCGATGACATCACAATAGCGCTGCTGCCTAGAAAACAAGCTGCGCAGAAGAAGTTGTTCTTTGGGTGGGAGGGTGGGCTAGTGGAAGGAGGGGGCAATCTCTTTTTTTCCCGGGTGGTAGGGGGATGACAGGAGAAGGGAAGCGGGTGGTGAGAAAGGTACAGAGGGCAGGGTTTGGGGGCTGGGAAGGAAAGGGAAAAGATTAGGGTTTGGGGATGATGAAAGGGCTTTCTACGGGTAAGGATGGCAAAGGGTGGCAGTGACGGAAAGTCAGGCAACCTGTCCTGTCCGTCTTTTTGTATCGTGAATTGGAAAGACTGCAAGGGGGAGGGGAGTTGCTTGCGCCCTAAAGGAGGAGTTATTCAGATTCATTGCAGTGGGCGGCGGCTGCAAAACGCACCATTCTTCTTGTTTTTGCTCTGCAAAGCAGCCTTTTCAAGGGTTGGCTTGGGTGACAAAATGTCTTGTGTAGGCGTGGGTTTGTCTCCCTCTCGCTCTCTCTCCCTAAGATGTGTCCGGCATAGGCCAGGGTGCCACTCGAGGCCCAAACCAATTCTGGTTATCGCTTCTCGGCCTTTTGGCTAAGATCAAGTGTAGTATCTGTTCTTATCAGTTTAATATCTGATACGTCCCCTATCTGGGGACCATATATTAAATGGATTTTTAGAACAGGGAGATGGAAAAAGAGCTTGCTCTGTCCACTCCACGCATTGACCTGGTATTGCAGTACCTCCAGGAACGGTGCACCCCTTCTTAACCCAGTTTCCAAAAGCAGAACTCAATTCACCTGATTCATATTAGCCCGATTTAATGAATTGGAAGAAAGCATACGTCTTCATATGCACCTCAATTTGGCCCATTCACTTTTCACACTTCCTCCTTTTGTTTTTTATCTTTCACACTTTTGACTTTCTTTATTCATCCAAATAGCAAACTCATCACCACTCAACCTGACCAACTCGGCTATGTCCCCGTGCTGCAGTTCTCTGTCTTATCTAGATCATTTGCAATTGAATGGAATAGATCCCTTTTGGACAAAGTGGATTCACCTGCTGCTGCAGTGACCACAGGTGTGATAAGATCTAGAATTGGCATCTGGTGCGATCTCTCCGCTTCCACTCCAAAGAAAGTTACCTGTTTATTCCTATCATGCATTGGTTTTTGGGGTTTTCTTTGAGTAATGATGATCTCTTTAGTAGTCTGTTGGCGCCCTCTCCTGGAGGAATAGTTTGCTTGCTCTTGGACATTCTAAAAGAGAGGTCATGATAGACATTGAGCTTCTGAGCTCAATTGGGGACAGTCATGGGTGATGAATGTTTGCAACCTACTGCGAAGCCTCATACCGCAATATAAGGAACGTCAAATACTAAGAAAGGGCGGCCTATGAAAGAATTACTACTTTCAATAAGTACACTTAAACGGCTAATTGGGAATAGAAAAACTGTAAAAAGCCCTCTGAGAAAGCCCCCCTCTAACCTTTGATAGTAAGCTTTTCTGTAGTCTGCCTGTTGATGTATTTTCCGTTTGAACTGTGCACAACATGAAGAGACGGAACACTGGCGGCTTGTCACAATGCCCCCCGATGACATCACAATAGCGCTGCTGCCTAGAAAACAAGCTGCGCAGAAGAAGTTGTTCTTTGGGTGGGAGGGTGGGCTAGTGGAAGGAGGGGGCAATCTCTTTTTTTCCCGGGTGGTAGGGGGATGACAGGAGAAGGGAAGCGGGTGGTGAGAAAGGTACAGAGGGCAGGGTTTGGGGGCTGGGAAGGAAAGGGAAAAGATTAGGGTTTGGGGATGATGAAAGGGCTTTCTACGGGTAAGGATGGCAAAGGGTGGCAGTGACGGAAAGTCAGGCAACCTGTCCTGTCCGTCTTTTTGTATCGTGAATTGGAAAGACTGCAAGGGGGAGGGGAGTTGCTTGCGCCCTAAAGGAGGAGTTATTCAGATTCATTGCAGTGGGCGGCGGCTGCAAAACGCACCATTCTTCTTGTTTTTGCTCTGCAAAGCAGCCTTTTCAAGGGTTGGCTTGGGTGACAAAATGTCTTGTGTAGGCGTGGGTTTGTCTCCCTCTCGCTCTCTCTCCCTAAGATGTGTCCGGCATAGGCCAGGGTGCCACTCGAGGCCCAAACCAATTCTGGTTATCGCTTCTCGGCCTTTTGGCTAAGATCATGTGTAGTGTTGTTCGAAGAGGTGGTTTAAGCTCCAGGCCACCTTAGTACAATGATACACTGCACACTGGAAGGTTGCGCTTGCTAGTACTCTGGGTGGATAGTATATTCATCTAGAGGAAAACATGGCCCTACCAGGATCAAGGCTATTAGACTGAGTAAGGGTGGGGGGCTATAGTACAACGTGCCCCAGGACTGACGACCCTGGAGTGAGTCTGAGCTTGCTGGCTTGGGACCCCGGCAAGCCTTGGGCTCTGTAGCACACCGTACCTTGCCTTTTCATACTTTTTGAGCATATTACCCTATCCCGGCCTTCTGGCTAGGAAGGGAAATTTTTATAATCCCGGTCGGAGGTCTGGTCAGCTTTGGGCTGAGAAACTAACACCCGGTTGGAGGTCCGGGTCAGCTTCGGCTGAGAAACCAACACCCGGTTGGAGGTCTGGGTCAGCTTCGGCTGAGAAACCAACACCCGGTTGGAGGTCCGGTTAGCCTTGGGCTGAGAAATCAACACCGGTTGACGGTCCGGGCAGTTTCGGCTGCGAAACCAATAACTAGTAGCTCTCTACTCCACTTGGGTAAGATGCCTGGGTGGACGCTGGGAGCAACGACAAGGCTCAACCAGGCTTCGGCTTGGGGGAGCACCGAAGATCCCTGACCCTTGCTGTGGCCTTCTGGCTCGGAGGGACGGGGTTGATTTTTGGGGACCCTCTCCTCACGGTGGGGTCCACACGAATCCTAGCCTTTGCACTGTTTTTGGTGTGACTTCGGTCATGCATTTTTTGTGGTGCTTTGGAAAGCTTCATTAAATCAAAATCTGTTCTTATCAGTTTAATATCTGATACGTCCCCTATCTGGGGACCATATATTAAATGGATTTTTAGAACAGGGAGATGGAAAAAGAGCTTGCTCTGTCCACTCCACGCATTGACCTGGTATTGCAGTACCTCCAGGAACGGTGCACCCCTTCTTAACCCAGTTTCCAAAAGCAGAACTCAATTCACCTGATTCATATTAGCCCGATTTAATGAATTGGAAGAAAGCATACGTCTTCATATGCACCTCAATTTGGCCCATTCACTTTTCACACTTCCTCCTTTTGTTTTTTATCTTTCACACTTTTGACTTTCTTTATTCATCCAAATAGCAAACTCATCACCACTCAACCTGACCAACTCGGCTATGTCCCCGTGCTGCAGTTCTCTGTCTTATCTAGATCATTTGCAATTGAATGGAATAGATCCCTTTTGGACAAAGTGGATTCACCTGCTGCTGCAGTGACCACAGGTGTGATAAGATCTAGAATTGGCATCTGGTGCGATCTCTCCGCTTCCACTCCAAAGAAAGTTACCTGTTTATTCCTATCATGCATTGGTTTTTGGGGTTTTCTTTGAGTAATGATGATCTCTTTAGTAGTCTGTTGGCGCCCTCTCCTGGAGGAATAGTTTGCTTGCTCTTGGACATTCTAAAAGAGAGGTCATGATAGACATTGAGCTTCTGAGCTCAATTGGGGACAGTCATGGGTGATGAATGTTTGCAACCTACTGCGAAGCCTCATACCGCAATATAAGGAACGTCAAATACTAAGAAAGGGCGGCCTATGAAAGAATTACTACTTTCAATAAGTACACTTAAACGGCTAATTGGGAATAGAAAAACTGTAAAAAGCCCTCTGAGAAAGCCCCCCTCTAACCTTTGATAGTAAGCTTTTCTGTAGTCTGCCTGTTGATGTATTTTCCGTTTGAACTGTGCACAACATGAAGAGACGGAACACTGGCGGCTTGTCACAATGCCCCCCGATGACATCACAATAGCGCTGCTGCCTAGAAAACAAGCTGCGCAGAAGAAGTTGTTCTTTGGGTGGGAGGGTGGGCTAGTGGAAGGAGGGGGCAATCTCTTTTTTTCCCGGGTGGTAGGGGGATGACAGGAGAAGGGAAGCGGGTGGTGAGAAAGGTACAGAGGGCAGGGTTTGGGGGCTGGGAAGGAAAGGGAAAAGATTAGGGTTTGGGGATGATGAAAGGGCTTTCTACGGGTAAGGATGGCAAAGGGTGGCAGTGACGGAAAGTCAGGCAACCTGTCCTGTCCGTCTTTTTGTATCGTGAATTGGAAAGACTGCAAGGGGGAGGGGAGTTGCTTGCGCCCTAAAGGAGGAGTTATTCAGATTCATTGCAGTGGGCGGCGGCTGCAAAACGCACCATTCTTCTTGTTTTTGCTCTGCAAAGCAGCCTTTTCAAGGGTTGGCTTGGGTGACAAAATGTCTTGTGTAGGCGTGGGTTTGTCTCCCTCTCGCTCTCTCTCCCTAAGATGTGTCCGGCATAGGCCAGGGTGCCACTCGAGGCCCAAACCAATTCTGGTTATCGCTTCTCGGCCTTTTGGCTAAGATCATGTGTAGTGTTGTTCGAAGAGGTGGTTTAAGCTCCAGGCCACCTTAGTACAATGATACACTGCACACTGGAAGGTTGCGCTTGCTAGTACTCTGGGTGGATAGTATATTCATCTAGAGGAAAACATGGCCCTACCAGGATCAAGGCTATTAGACTGAGTAAGGGTGGGGGGCTATAGTACAACGTGCCCCAGGACTGACGACCCTGGAGTGAGTCTGAGCTTGCTGGCTTGGGACCCCGGCAAGCCTTGGGCTCTGTAGCACACCGTACCTTGCCTTTTCATACTTTTTGAGCATATTACCCTATCCCGGCCTTCTGGCTAGGAAGGGAAATTTTTATAATCCCGGTCGGAGGTCTGGTCAGCTTTGGGCTGAGAAACTAACACCCGGTTGGAGGTCCGGGTCAGCTTCGGCTGAGAAACCAACACCCGGTTGGAGGTCTGGGTCAGCTTCGGCTGAGAAACCAACACCCGGTTGGAGGTCCGGTTAGCCTTGGGCTGAGAAACCAACACCGGTTGACGGTCCGGGCAGTTTCGGCTGCGAAACCAATAACTAGTAGCTCTCTACTCCACTTGGGTAAGATGCCTGGGTGGACGCTGGGAGCAACGACAAGGCTCAACCAGGCTTCGGCTTGGGGGAGCACCGAAGATCCCTGACCCTTGCTGTGGCCTTCTGGCTCGGAGGGACGGGGTTGATTTTTGGGGACCCTCTCCTCACGGTGGGGTCCACACGAATCCTAGCCTTTGCACTGTTTTTGGTGTGACTTCGGTCATGCATTTTTTGTGGTGCTTTGGAAAGCTTCATTAAATCAAAATCTGTTCTTATCAGTTTAATATCTGATACGTCCCCTATCTGGGGACCATATATTAAATGGATTTTTAGAACAGGGAGATGGAAAAAGAGCTTGCTCTGTCCACTCCACGCATTGACCTGGTATTGCAGTACCTCCAGGAACGGTGCACCCCTTCTTAACCCAGTTTCCAAAAGCAGAACTCAATTCACCTGATTCATATTAGCCCGATTTAATGAATTGGAAGAAAGCATACGTCTTCATATGCACCTCAATTTGGCCCATTCACTTTTCACACTTCCTCCTTTTGTTTTTTATCTTTCACACTTTTGACTTTCTTTATTCATCCAAATAGCAAACTCATCACCACTCAACCTGACCAACTCGGCTATGTCCCCGTGCTGCAGTTCTCTGTCTTATCTAGATCATTTGCAATTGAATGGAATAGATCCCTTTTGGACAAAGTGGATTCACCTGCTGCTGCAGTGACCACAGGTGTGATAAGATCTAGAATTGGCATCTGGTGCGATCTCTCCGCTTCCACTCCAAAGAAAGTTACCTGTTTATTCCTATCATGCATTGGTTTTTGGGGTTTTCTTTGAGTAATGATGATCTCTTTAGTAGTCTGTTGGCGCCCTCTCCTGGAGGAATAGTTTGCTTGCTCTTGGACATTCTAAAAGAGAGGTCATGATAGACATTGAGCTTCTGAGCTCAATTGGGGACAGTCATGGGTGATGAATGTTTGCAACCTACTGCGAAGCCTCATACCGCAATATAAGGAACGTCAAATACTAAGAAAGGGCGGCCTATGAAAGAATTACTACTTTCAATAAGTACACTTAAACGGCTAATTGGGAATAGAAAAACTGTAAAAAGCCCTCTGAGAAAGCCCCCCTCTAACCTTTGATAGTAAGCTTTTCTGTAGTCTGCCTGTTGATGTATTTTCCGTTTGAACTGTGCACAACATGAAGAGACGGAACACTGGCGGCTTGTCACAATGCCCCCCGATGACATCACAATAGCGCTGCTGCCTAGAAAACAAGCTGCGCAGAAGAAGTTGTTCTTTGGGTGGGAGGGTGGGCTAGTGGAAGGAGGGGGCAATCTCTTTTTTTCCCGGGTGGTAGGGGGATGACAGGAGAAGGGAAGCGGGTGGTGAGAAAGGTACAGAGGGCAGGGTTTGGGGGCTGGGAAGGAAAGGGAAAAGATTAGGGTTTGGGGATGATGAAAGGGCTTTCTACGGGTAAGGATGGCAAAGGGTGGCAGTGACGGAAAGTCAGGCAACCTGTCCTGTCCGTCTTTTTGTATCGTGAATTGGAAAGACTGCAAGGGGGAGGGGAGTTGCTTGCGCCCTAAAGGAGGAGTTATTCAGATTCATTGCAGTGGGCGGCGGCTGCAAAACGCACCATTCTTCTTGTTTTTGCTCTGCAAAGCAGCCTTTTCAAGGGTTGGCTTGGGTGACAAAATGTCTTGTGTAGGCGTGGGTTTGTCTCCCTCTCGCTCTCTCTCCCTAAGATGTGTCCGGCATAGGCCAGGGTGCCACTCGAGGCCCAAACCAATTCTGGTTATCGCTTCTCGGCCTTTTGGCTAAGATCAAGTGTAGTATCTGTTCTTATCAGTTTAATATCTGATACGTCCCCTATCTGGGGACCATATATTAAATGGATTTTTAGAACAGGGAGATGGAAAAAGAGCTTGCTCTGTCCACTCCACGCATTGACCTGGTATTGCAGTACCTCCAGGAACGGTGCACCCCTTCTTAACCCAGTTTCCAAAAGCAGAACTCAATTCACCTGATTCATATTAGCCCGATTTAATGAATTGGAAGAAAGCATACGTCTTCATATGCACCTCAATTTGGCCCATTCACTTTTCACACTTCCTCCTTTTGTTTTTTATCTTTCACACTTTTGACTTTCTTTATTCATCCAAATAGCAAACTCATCACCACTCAACCTGACCAACTCGGCTATGTCCCCGTGCTGCAGTTCTCTGTCTTATCTAGATCATTTGCAATTGAATGGAATAGATCCCTTTTGGACAAAGTGGATTCACCTGCTGCTGCAGTGACCACAGGTGTGATAAGATCTAGAATTGGCATCTGGTGCGATCTCTCCGCTTCCACTCCAAAGAAAGTTACCTGTTTATTCCTATCATGCATTGGTTTTTGGGGTTTTCTTTGAGTAATGATGATCTCTTTAGTAGTCTGTTGGCGCCCTCTCCTGGAGGAATAGTTTGCTTGCTCTTGGACATTCTAAAAGAGAGGTCATGATAGACATTGAGCTTCTGAGCTCAATTGGGGACAGTCATGGGTGATGAATGTTTGCAACCTACTGCGAAGCCTCATACCGCAATATAAGGAACGTCAAATACTAAGAAAGGGCGGCCTATGAAAGAATTACTACTTTCAATAAGTACACTTAAACGGCTAATTGGGAATAGAAAAACTGTAAAAAGCCCTCTGAGAAAGCCCCCCTCTAACCTTTGATAGTAAGCTTTTCTGTAGTCTGCCTGTTGATGTATTTTCCGTTTGAACTGTGCACAACATGAAGAGACGGAACACTGGCGGCTTGTCACAATGCCCCCCGATGACATCACAATAGCGCTGCTGCCTAGAAAACAAGCTGCGCAGAAGAAGTTGTTCTTTGGGTGGGAGGGTGGGCTAGTGGAAGGAGGGGGCAATCTCTTTTTTTCCCGGGTGGTAGGGGGATGACAGGAGAAGGGAAGCGGGTGGTGAGAAAGGTACAGAGGGCAGGGTTTGGGGGCTGGGAAGGAAAGGGAAAAGATTAGGGTTTGGGGATGATGAAAGGGCTTTCTACGGGTAAGGATGGCAAAGGGTGGCAGTGACGGAAAGTCAGGCAACCTGTCCTGTCCGTCTTTTTGTATCGTGAATTGGAAAGACTGCAAGGGGGAGGGGAGTTGCTTGCGCCCTAAAGGAGGAGTTATTCAGATTCATTGCAGTGGGCGGCGGCTGCAAAACGCACCATTCTTCTTGTTTTTGCTCTGCAAAGCAGCCTTTTCAAGGGTTGGCTTGGGTGACAAAATGTCTTGTGTAGGCGTGGGTTTGTCTCCCTCTCGCTCTCTCTCCCTAAGATGTGTCCGGCATAGGCCAGGGTGCCACTCGAGGCCCAAACCAATTCTGGTTATCGCTTCTCGGCCTTTTGGCTAAGATCAAGTGTAGTATCTGTTCTTATCAGTTTAATATCTGATACGTCCCCTATCTGGGGACCATATATTAAATGGATTTTTAGAACAGGGAGATGGAAAAAGAGCTTGCTCTGTCCACTCCACGCATTGACCTGGTATTGCAGTACCTCCAGGAACGGTGCACCCCTTCTTAACCCAGTTTCCAAAAGCAGAACTCAATTCACCTGATTCATATTAGCCCGATTTAATGAATTGGAAGAAAGCATACGTCTTCATATGCACCTCAATTTGGCCCATTCACTTTTCACACTTCCTCCTTTTGTTTTTTATCTTTCACACTTTTGACTTTCTTTATTCATCCAAATAGCAAACTCATCACCACTCAACCTGACCAACTCGGCTATGTCCCCGTGCTGCAGTTCTCTGTCTTATCTAGATCATTTGCAATTGAATGGAATAGATCCCTTTTGGACAAAGTGGATTCACCTGCTGCTGCAGTGACCACAGGTGTGATAAGATCTAGAATTGGCATCTGGTGCGATCTCTCCGCTTCCACTCCAAAGAAAGTTACCTGTTTATTCCTATCATGCATTGGTTTTTGGGGTTTTCTTTGAGTAATGATGATCTCTTTAGTAGTCTGTTGGCGCCCTCTCCTGGAGGAATAGTTTGCTTGCTCTTGGACATTCTAAAAGAGAGGTCATGATAGACATTGAGCTTCTGAGCTCAATTGGGGACAGTCATGGGTGATGAATGTTTGCAACCTACTGCGAAGCCTCATACCGCAATATAAGGAACGTCAAATACTAAGAAAGGGCGGCCTATGAAAGAATTACTACTTTCAATAAGTACACTTAAACGGCTAATTGGGAATAGAAAAACTGTAAAAAGCCCTCTGAGAAAGCCCCCCTCTAACCTTTGATAGTAAGCTTTTCTGTAGTCTGCCTGTTGATGTATTTTCCGTTTGAACTGTGCACAACATGAAGAGACGGAACACTGGCGGCTTGTCACAATGCCCCCCGATGACATCACAATAGCGCTGCTGCCTAGAAAACAAGCTGCGCAGAAGAAGTTGTTCTTTGGGTGGGAGGGTGGGCTAGTGGAAGGAGGGGGCAATCTCTTTTTTTCCCGGGTGGTAGGGGGATGACAGGAGAAGGGAAGCGGGTGGTGAGAAAGGTACAGAGGGCAGGGTTTGGGGGCTGGGAAGGAAAGGGAAAAGATTAGGGTTTGGGGATGATGAAAGGGCTTTCTACGGGTAAGGATGGCAAAGGGTGGCAGTGACGGAAAGTCAGGCAACCTGTCCTGTCCGTCTTTTTGTATCGTGAATTGGAAAGACTGCAAGGGGGAGGGGAGTTGCTTGCGCCCTAAAGGAGGAGTTATTCAGATTCATTGCAGTGGGCGGCGGCTGCAAAACGCACCATTCTTCTTGTTTTTGCTCTGCAAAGCAGCCTTTTCAAGGGTTGGCTTGGGTGACAAAATGTCTTGTGTAGGCGTGGGTTTGTCTCCCTCTCGCTCTCTCTCCCTAAGATGTGTCCGGCATAGGCCAGGGTGCCACTCGAGGCCCAAACCAATTCTGGTTATCGCTTCTCGGCCTTTTGGCTAAGATCAAGTGTAGTATCTGTTCTTATCAGTTTAATATCTGATACGTCCCCTATCTGGGGACCATATATTAAATGGATTTTTAGAACAGGGAGATGGAAAAAGAGCTTGCTCTGTCCACTCCACGCATTGACCTGGTATTGCAGTACCTCCAGGAACGGTGCACCCCTTCTTAACCCAGTTTCCAAAAGCAGAACTCAATTCACCTGATTCATATTAGCCCGATTTAATGAATTGGAAGAAAGCATACGTCTTCATATGCACCTCAATTTGGCCCATTCACTTTTCACACTTCCTCCTTTTGTTTTTTATCTTTCACACTTTTGACTTTCTTTATTCATCCAAATAGCAAACTCATCACCACTCAACCTGACCAACTCGGCTATGTCCCCGTGCTGCAGTTCTCTGTCTTATCTAGATCATTTGCAATTGAATGGAATAGATCCCTTTTGGACAAAGTGGATTCACCTGCTGCTGCAGTGACCACAGGTGTGATAAGATCTAGAATTGGCATCTGGTGCGATCTCTCCGCTTCCACTCCAAAGAAAGTTACCTGTTTATTCCTATCATGCATTGGTTTTTGGGGTTTTCTTTGAGTAATGATGATCTCTTTAGTAGTCTGTTGGCGCCCTCTCCTGGAGGAATAGTTTGCTTGCTCTTGGACATTCTAAAAGAGAGGTCATGATAGACATTGAGCTTCTGAGCTCAATTGGGGACAGTCATGGGTGATGAATGTTTGCAACCTACTGCGAAGCCTCATACCGCAATATAAGGAACGTCAAATACTAAGAAAGGGCGGCCTATGAAAGAATTACTACTTTCAATAAGTACACTTAAACGGCTAATTGGGAATAGAAAAACTGTAAAAAGCCCTCTGAGAAAGCCCCCCTCTAACCTTTGATAGTAAGCTTTTCTGTAGTCTGCCTGTTGATGTATTTTCCGTTTGAACTGTGCACAACATGAAGAGACGGAACACTGGCGGCTTGTCACAATGCCCCCCGATGACATCACAATAGCGCTGCTGCCTAGAAAACAAGCTGCGCAGAAGAAGTTGTTCTTTGGGTGGGAGGGTGGGTTAGTGGAAGGAGGGGGCAATCTCTTTTTTTCCCGGGTGGTAGGGGGATGACAGGAGAAGGGAAGCGGGTGGTGAGAAAGGTACAGAGGGCAGGGTTTGGGGGCTGGGAAGGAAAGGGAAAAGATTAGGGTTTGGGGATGATGAAAGGGCTTTCTACGGGTAAGGATGGCAAAGGGTGGCAGTGACGGAAAGTCAGGCAACCTGTCCTGTCCGTCTTTTTGTATCGTGAATTGGAAAGACTGCAAGGGGGAGGGGAGTTGCTTGCGCCCTAAAGGAGGAGTTATTCAGATTCATTGCAGTGGGCGGCGGCTGCAAAACGCACCATTCTTCTTGTTTTTGCTCTGCAAAGCAGCCTTTTCAAGGGTTGGCTTGGGTGACAAAATGTCTTGTGTAGGCGTGGGTTTGTCTCCCTCTCGCTCTCTCTCCCTAAGATGTGTCCGGCATAGGCCAGGGTGCCACTCGAGGCCCAAACCAATTCTGGTTATCGCTTC
This sequence comes from Anomaloglossus baeobatrachus, assembly GCF_048569485.1. Lineage (NCBI taxonomy): Eukaryota > Metazoa > Chordata > Amphibia > Anura > Aromobatidae > Anomaloglossus > Anomaloglossus baeobatrachus. The sequence goes on from NW_027444952.1 coordinate 54,708, forward strand.
TCGGCCTTTTGGCTAAGATCAAGTGTAGTATCTGTTCTTATCAGTTTAATATCTGATACATCCCCTATCTGGGGACCATATATTAAATGGATTTTTAGAACAGGGAGATGGAAAAAGAGCTTGCTCTGTCCACTCCACGCATTGACCTGGTATTGCAGTACCTCCAGGAACGGTGCACCCCTTCTTAACCCAGTTTCCAAAAGCAGAACTCAATTCACCTGATTCATATTAGCCCGATTTAATGAATTGGAAGAAAGCATACGTCTTCATATGCACCTCAATTTGGCCCATTCACTTTTCACACTTCCTCCTTTTGTTTTTTATCTTTCACACTTTTGACTTTCTTTATTCATCCAAATAGCAAACTCATCACCACTCAACCTGACCAACTCGGCTATGTCCCCGTGCTGCAGTTCTCTGTCTTATCTAGATCATTTGCAATTGAATGGAATAGATCCCTTTTGGACAAAGTGGATTCACCTGCTGCTGCAGTGACCACAGGTGTGATAAGATCTAGAATTGGCATCTGGTGCGATCTCTCCGCTTCCACTCCAAAGAAAGTTACCTGTTTATTCCTATCATGCATTGGTTTTTGGGGTTTTCTTTGAGTAATGATGATCTCTTTAGTAGTCTGTTGGCGCCCTCTCCTGGAGGAATAGTTTGCTTGCTCTTGGACATTCTAAAAGAGAGGTCATGATAGACATTGAGCTTCTGAGCTCAATTGGGGACAGTCATGGGTGATGAATGTTTGCAACCTACTGCGAAGCCTCATACCGCAATATAAGGAACGTCAAATACTAAGAAAGGGCGGCCTATGAAAGAATTACTACTTTCAATAAGTACACTTAAACGGCTAATTGGGAATAGAAAAACTGTAAAAAGCCCTCTGAGAAAGCCCCCCTCTAACCTTTGATAGTAAGCTTTTCTGTAGTCTGCCTGTTGATGTATTTTCCGTTTGAACTGTGCACAACACGAAGAGACGGAACACTGGCGGCTTGTCACAATGCCCCCCGATGACATCACAATAGCGCTGCTGCCTAGAAAACAAGCTGCGCAGAAGAAGTTGTTCTTTGGGTGGGAGGGTGGGCTAGTGGAAGGAGGGGGCAATCTCTTTTTTTCCCGGGTGGTAGGGGGATGACAGGAGAAGGGAAGCGGGTGGTGAGAAAGGTACAGAGGGCAGGGTTTGGGGGCTGGGAAGGAAAGGGAAAAGATTAGGGTTTGGGGATGATGAAAGGGCTTTCTACGGGTAAGGATGGCAAAGGGTGGCAGTGACGGAAAGTCAGGCAACCTGTCCTGTCCGTCTTTTTGTATCGTGAATTGGAAAGACTGCAAGGGGGAGGGGAGTTGCTTGCGCCCTAAAGGAGGAGTTATTCAGATTCATTGCAGTGGGCGGCGGCTGCAAAACGCACCATTCTTCTTGTTTTTGCTCTGCAAAGCAGCCTTTTCAAGGGTTGGCTTGGGTGACAAAATGTCTTGTGTAGGCGTGGGTTTGTCTCCCTCTCGCTCTCTCTCCCTAAGATGTGTCCGGCATAGGCCAGGGTGCCACTCGAGGCCCAAACCAATTCTGGTTATCGCTTCTCGGCCTTTTGGCTAAGATCAAGTGTAGTATCTGTTCTTATCAGTTTAATATCTGATACGTCCCCTATCTGGGGACCATATATTAAATGGATTTTTAGAACAGGGAGATGGAAAAAGAGCTTGCTCTGTCCACTCCACGCATTGACCTGGTATTGCAGTACCTCCAGGAACGGTGCACCCCTTCTTAACCCAGTTTCCAAAAGCAGAACTCAATTCACCTGATTCATATTAGCCCGATTTAATGAATTGGAAGAAAGCATACGTCTTCATATGCACCTCAATTTGGCCCATTCACTTTTCACACTTCCTCCTTTTGTTTTTTATCTTTCACACTTTTGACTTTCTTTATTCATCCAAATAGCAAACTCATCACCACTCAACCTGACCAACTCGGCTATGTCCCCGTGCTGCAGTTCTCTGTCTTATCTAGATCATTTGCAATTGAATGGAATAGATCCCTTTTGGACAAAGTGGATTCACCTGCTGCTGCAGTGACCACAGGTGTGATAAGATCTAGAATTGGCATCTGGTGCGATCTCTCCGCTTCCACTCCAAAGAAAGTTACCTGTTTATTCCTATCATGCATTGGTTTTTGGGGTTTTCTTTGAGTAATGATGATCTCTTTAGTAGTCTGTTGGCGCCCTCTCCTGGAGGAATAGTTTGCTTGCTCTTGGACATTCTAAAAGAGAGGTCATGATAGACATTGAGCTTCTGAGCTCAATTGGGGACAGTCATGGGTGATGAATGTTTGCAACCTACTGCGAAGCCTCATACCGCAATATAAGGAACGTCAAATACTAAGAAAGGGCGGCCTATGAAAGAATTACTACTTTCAATAAGTACACTTAAACGGCTAATTGGGAATAGAAAAACTGTAAAAAGCCCTCTGAGAAAGCCCCCCTCTAACCTTTGATAGTAAGCTTTTCTGTAGTCTGCCTGTTGATGTATTTTCCGTTTGAACTGTGCACAACATGAAGAGACGGAACACTGGCGGCTTGTCACAATGCCCCCCGATGACATCACAATAGCGCTGCTGCCTAGAAAACAAGCTGCGCAGAAGAAGTTGTTCTTTGGGTGGGAGGGTGGGCTAGTGGAAGGAGGGGGCAATCTCTTTTTTTCCCGGGTGGTAGGGGGATGACAGGAGAAGGGAAGCGGGTGGTGAGAAAGGTACAGAGGGCAGGGTTTGGGGGCTGGGAAGGAAAGGGAAAAGATTAGGGTTTGGGGATGATGAAAGGGCTTTCTACGGGTAAGGATGGCAAAGGGTGGCAGTGACGGAAAGTCAGGCAACCTGTCCTGTCCGTCTTTTTGTATCGTGAATTGGAAAGACTGCAAGGGGGAGGGGAGTTGCTTGCGCCCTAAAGGAGGAGTTATTCAGATTCATTGCAGTGGGCGGCGGCTGCAAAACGCACCATTCTTCTTGTTTTTGCTCTGCAAAGCAGCCTTTTCAAGGGTTGGCTTGGGTGACAAAATGTCTTGTGTAGGCGTGGGTTTGTCTCCCTCTCGCTCTCTCTCCCTAAGATGTGTCCGGCATAGGCCAGGGTGCCACTCGAGGCCCAAACCAATTCTGGTTATCGCTTCTCGGCCTTTTGGCTAAGATCAAGTGTAGTATCTGTTCTTATCAGTTTAATATCTGATACGTCCCCTATCTGGGGACCATATATTAAATGGATTTTTAGAACAGGGAGATGGAAAAAGAGCTTGCTCTGTCCACTCCACGCATTGACCTGGTATTGCAGTACCTCCAGGAACGGTGCACCCCTTCTTAACCCAGTTTCCAAAAGCAGAACTCAATTCACCTGATTCATATTAGCCCGATTTAATGAATTGGAAGAAAGCATACGTCTTCATATGCACCTCAATTTGGCCCATTCACTTTTCACACTTCCTCCTTTTGTTTTTTATCTTTCACACTTTTGACTTTCTTTATTCATCCAAATAGCAAACTCATCACCACTCAACCTGACCAACTCGGCTATGTCCCCGTGCTGCAGTTCTCTGTCTTATCTAGATCATTTGCAATTGAATGGAATAGATCCCTTTTGGACAAAGTGGATTCACCTGCTGCTGCAGTGACCACAGGTGTGATAAGATCTAGAATTGGCATCTGGTGCGATCTCTCCGCTTCCACTCCAAAGAAAGTTACCTGTTTATTCCTATCATGCATTGGTTTTTGGGGTTTTCTTTGAGTAATGATGATCTCTTTAGTAGTCTGTTGGCGCCCTCTCCTGGAGGAATAGTTTGCTTGCTCTTGGACATTCTAAAAGAGAGGTCATGATAGACATTGAGCTTCTGAGCTCAATTGGGGACAGTCATGGGTGATGAATGTTTGCAACCTACTGCGAAGCCTCATACCGCAATATAAGGAACGTCAAATACTAAGAAAGGGCGGCCTATGAAAGAATTACTACTTTCAATAAGTACACTTAAACGGCTAATTGGGAATAGAAAAACTGTAAAAAGCCCTCTGAGAAAGCCCCCCTCTAACCTTTGATAGTAAGCTTTTCTGTAGTCTGCCTGTTGATGTATTTTCCGTTTGAACTGTGCACAACATGAAGAGACGGAACACTGGCGGCTTGTCACAATGCCCCCCGATGACATCACAATAGCGCTGCTGCCTAGAAAACAAGCTGCGCAGAAGAAGTTGTTCTTTGGGTGGGAGGGTGGGCTAGTGGAAGGAGGGGGCAATCTCTTTTTTTCCCGGGTGGTAGGGGGATGACAGGAGAAGGGAAGCGGGTGGTGAGAAAGGTACAGAGGGCAGGGTTTGGGGGCTGGGAAGGAAAGGGAAAAGATTAGGGTTTGGGGATGATGAAAGGGCTTTCTACGGGTAAGGATGGCAAAGGGTGGCAGTGACGGAAAGTCAGGCAACCTGTCCTGTCCGTCTTTTTGTATCGTGAATTGGAAAGACTGCAAGGGGGAGGGGAGTTGCTTGCGCCCTAAAGGAGGAGTTATTCAGATTCATTGCAGTGGGCGGCGGCTGCAAAACGCACCATTCTTCTTGTTTTTGCTCTGCAAAGCAGCCTTTTCAAGGGTTGGCTTGGGTGACAAAATGTCTTGTGTAGGCGTGGGTTTGTCTCCCTCTCGCTCTCTCTCCCTAAGATGTGTCCGGCATAGGCCAGGGTGCCACTCGAGGCCCAAACCAATTCTGGTTATCGCTTCTCGGCCTTTTGGCTAAGATCAAGTGTAGTATCTGTTCTTATCAGTTTAATATCTGATACGTCCCCTATCTGGGGACCATATATTAAATGGATTTTTAGAACAGGGAGATGGAAAAAGAGCTTGCTCTGTCCACTCCACGCATTGACCTGGTATTGCAGTACCTCCAGGAACGGTGCACCCCTTCTTAACCCAGTTTCCAAAAGCAGAACTCAATTCACCTGATTCATATTAGCCCGATTTAATGAATTGGAAGAAAGCATACGTCTTCATATGCACCTCAATTTGGCCCATTCACTTTTCACACTTCCTCCTTTTGTTTTTTATCTTTCACACTTTTGACTTTCTTTATTCATCCAAATAGCAAACTCATCACCACTCAACCTGACCAACTCGGCTATGTCCCCGTGCTGCAGTTCTCTGTCTTATCTAGATCATTTGCAATTGAATGGAATAGATCCCTTTTGGACAAAGTGGATTCACCTGCTGCTGCAGTGACCACAGGTGTGATAAGATCTAGAATTGGCATCTGGTGCGATCTCTCCGCTTCCACTCCAAAGAAAGTTACCTGTTTATTCCTATCATGCATTGGTTTTTGGGGTTTTCTTTGAGTAATGATGATCTCTTTAGTAGTCTGTTGGCGCCCTCTCCTGGAGGAATAGTTTGCTTGCTCTTGGACATTCTAAAAGAGAGGTCATGATAGACATTGAGCTTCTGAGCTCAATTGGGGACAGTCATGGGTGATGAATGTTTGCAACCTACTGCGAAGCCTCATACCGCAATATAAGGAACGTCAAATACTAAGAAAGGGCGGCCTATGAAAGAATTACTACTTTCAATAAGTACACTTAAACGGCTAATTGGGAATAGAAAAACTGTAAAAAGCCCTCTGAGAAAGCCCCCCTCTAACCTTTGATAGTAAGCTTTTCTGTAGCCTGCCTGTTGATGTATTTTCCGTTTGAACTGTGCACAACATGAAGAGACGGAACACTGGCGGCTTGTCACAATGCCCCCCGATGACATCACAATAGCGCTGCTGCCTAGAAAACAAGCTGCGCAGAAGAAGTTGTTCTTTGGGTGGGAGGGTGGGCTAGTGGAAGGAGGGGGCAATCTCTTTTTTTCCCGGGTGGTAGGGGGATGACAGGAGAAGGGAAGCGGGTGGTGAGAAAGGTACAGAGGGCAGGGTTTGGGGGCTGGGAAGGAAAGGGAAAAGATTAGGGTTTGGGGATGATGAAAGGGCTTTCTACGGGTAAGGATGGCAAAGGGTGGCAGTGACGGAAAGTCAGGCAACCTGTCCTGTCCGTCTTTTTGTATCGTGAATTGGAAAGACTGCAAGGGGGAGGGGAGTTGCTTGCGCCCTAAAGGAGGAGTTATTCAGATTCATTGCAGTGGGCGGCGGCTGCAAAACGCACCATTCTTCTTGTTTTTGCTCTGCAAAGCAGCCTTTTCAAGGGTTGGCTTGGGTGACAAAATGTCTTGTGTAGGCGTGGGTTTGTCTCCCTCTCGCTCTCTCTCCCTAAGATGTGTCCGGCATAGGCCAGGGTGCCACTCGAGGCCCAAACCAATTCTGGTTATCGCTTCTCGGCCTTTTGGCTAAGATCAAGTGTAGTATCTGTTCTTATCAGTTTAATATCTGATACGTCCCCTATCTGGGGACCATATATTAAATGGATTTTTAGAACAGGGAGATGGAAAAAGAGCTTGCTCTGTCCACTCCACGCATTGACCTGGTATTGCAGTACCTCCAGGAACGGTGCACCCCTTCTTAACCCAGTTTCCAAAAGCAGAACTCAATTCACCTGATTCATATTAGCCCGATTTAATGAATTGGAAGAAAGCATACGTCTTCATATGCACCTCAATTTGGCCCATTCACTTTTCACACTTCCTCCTTTTGTTTTTTATCTTTCACACTTTTGACTTTCTTTATTCATCCAAATAGCAAACTCATCACCACTCAACCTGACCAACTCGCCTATGTCCCCGTGCTGCAGTTCTCTGTCTTATCTAGATCATTTGCAATTGAATGGAATAGATCCCTTTTGGACAAAGTGGATTCACCTGCTGCTGCAGTGACCACAGGTGTGATAAGATCTAGAATTGGCATCTGGTGCGATCTCTCCGCTTCCACTCCAAAGAAAGTTACCTGTTTATTCCTATCATGCATTGGTTTTTGGGGTTTTCTTTGAGTAATGATGATCTCTTTAGTAGTCTGTTGGCGCCCTCTCCTGGAGGAATAGTTTGCTTGCTCTTGGACATTCTAAAAGAGAGGTCATGATAGACATTGAGCTTCTGAGCTCAATTGGGGACAGTCATGGGTGATGAATGTTTGCAACCTACTGCGAAGCCTCATACCGCAATATAAGGAACGTCAAATACTAAGAAAGGGCGGCCTATGAAAGAATTACTACTTTCAATAAGTACACTTAAACGGCTAATTGGGAATAGAAAAACTGTAAAAAGCCCTCTGAGAAAGCCCCCCTCTAACCTTTGATAGTAAGCTTTTCTGTAGTCTGCCTGTTGATGTATTTTCCGTTTGAACTGTGCACAACATGAAGAGACGGAACACTGGCGGCTTGTCACAATGCCCCCCGATGACATCACAATAGCGCTGCTGCCTAGAAAACAAGCTGCGCAGAAGAAGTTGTTCTTTGGGTGGGAGGGTGGGCTAGTGGAAGGAGGGGGCAATCTCTTTTTTTCCCGGGTGGTAGGGGGATGACAGGAGAAGGGAAGCGGGTGGTGAGAAAGGTACAGAGGGCAGGGTTTGGGGGCTGGGAAGGAAAGGGAAAAGATTAGGGTTTGGGGATGATGAAAGGGCTTTCTACGGGTAAGGATGGCAAAGGGTGGCAGTGACGGAAAGTCAGGCAACCTGTCCTGTCCGTCTTTTTGTATCGTGAATTGGAAAGACTGCAAGGGGGAGGGGAGTTGCTTGCGCCCTAAAGGAGGAGTTATTCAGATTCATTGCAGTGGGCGGCGGCTGCAAAACGCACCATTCTTCTTGTTTTTGCTCTGCAAAGCAGCCTTTTCAAGGGTTGGCTTGGGTGACAAAATGTCTTGTGTAGGCGTGGGTTTGTCTCCCTCTCGCTCTCTCTCCCTAAGATGTGTCCGGCATAGGCCAGGGTGCCACTCGAGGCCCAAACCAATTCTGGTTATCGCTTCTCGGCCTTTTGGCTAAGATCAAGTGTAGTATCTGTTCTTATCAGTTTAATATCTGATACGTCCCCTATCTGGGGACCATATATTAAATGGATTTTTAGAACAGGGAGATGGAAAAAGAGCTTGCTCTGTCCACTCCACGCATTGACCTGGTATTGCAGTACCTCCAGGAACGGTGCACCCCTTCTTAACCCAGTTTCCAAAAGCAGAACTCAATTCACCTGATTCATATTAGCCCGATTTAATGAATTGGAAGAAAGCATACGTCTTCATATGCACCTCAATTTGGCCCATTCACTTTTCACACTTCCTCCTTTTGTTTTTTATCTTTCACACTTTTGACTTTCTTTATTCATCCAAATAGCAAACTCATCACCACTCAACCTGACCAACTCGGCTATGTCCCCGTGCTGCAGTTCTCTGTCTTATCTAGATCATTTGCAATTGAATGGAATAGATCCCTTTTGGACAAAGTGGATTCACCTGCTGCTGCAGTGACCACAGGTGTGATAAGATCTAGAATTGGCATCTGGTGCGATCTCTCCGCTTCCACTCCAAAGAAAGTTACCTGTTTATTCCTATCATGCATTGGTTTTTGGGGTTTTCTTTGAGTAATGATGATCTCTTTAGTAGTCTGTTGGCGCCCTCTCCTGGAGGAATAGTTTGCTTGCTCTTGGACATTCTAAAAGAGAGGTCATGATAGACATTGAGCTTCTGAGCTCAATTGGGGACAGTCATGGGTGATGAATGTTTGCAACCTACTGCGAAGCCTCATACCGCAATATAAGGAACGTCAAATACTAAGAAAGGGCGGCCTATGAAAGAATTACTACTTTCAATAAGTACACTTAAACGGCTAATTGGGAATAGAAAAACTGTAAAAAGCCCTCTGAGAAAGCCCCCCTCTAACCTTTGATAGTAAGCTTTTCTGTAGTCTGCCTGTTGATGTATTTTCCGTTTGAACTGTGCACAACATGAAGAGACGGAACACTGGCGGCTTGTCACAATGCCCCCCGATGACATCACAATAGCGCTGCTGCCTAGAAAACAAGCTGCGCAGAAGAAGTTGTTCTTTGGGTGGGAGGGTGGGCTAGTGGAAGGAGGGGGCAATCTCTTTTTTTCCCGGGTGGTAGGGGGATGACAGGAGAAGGGAAGCGGGTGGTGAGAAAGGTACAGAGGGCAGGGTTTGGGGGCTGGGAAGGAAAGGGAAAAGATTAGGGTTTGGGGATGATGAAAGGGCTTTCTACGGGTAAGGATGGCAAAGGGTGGCAGTGACGGAAAGTCAGGCAACCTGTCCTGTCCGTCTTTTTGTATCGTGAATTGGAAAGACTGCAAGGGGGAGGGGAGTTGCTTGCGCCCTAAAGGAGGAGTTATTCAGATTCATTGCAGTGGGCGGCGGCTGCAAAACGCACCATTCTTCTTGTTTTTGCTCTGCAAAGCAGCCTTTTCAAGGGTTGGCTTGGGTGACAAAATGTCTTGTGTAGGCGTGGGTTTGTCTCCCTCTCGCTCTCTCTCCCTAAGATGTGTCCGGCATAGGCCAGGGTGCCACTCGAGGCCCAAACCAATTCTGGTTATCGCTTCTCGGCCTTTTGGCTAAGATCAAGTGTAGTATCTGTTCTTATCAGTTTAATATCTGATACGTCCCCTATCTGGGGACCATATATTAAATGGATTTTTAGAACAGGGAGATGGAAAAAGAGCTTGCTCTGTCCACTCCACGCATTGACCTGGTATTGCAGTACCTCCAGGAACGGTGCACCCCTTCTTAACCCAGTTTCCAAAAGCAGAACTCAATTCACCTGATTCATATTAGCCCGATTTAATGAATTGGAAGAAAGCATACGTCTTCATATGCACCTCAATTTGGCCCATTCACTTTTCACACTTCCTCCTTTTGTTTTTATCTTTCACACTTTTGACTTTCTTTATTCATCCAAATAGCAAACTCATCACCACTCAACCTGACCAACTCGGCTATGTCCCCGTGCTGCAGTTCTCTGTCTTATCTAGATCATTTGCAATTGAATGGAATAGATCCCTTTTGGACAAAGTGGATTCACCTGCTGCTGCAGTGACCACAGGTGTGATAAGATCTAGAATTGGCATCTGGTGCGATCTCTCCGCTTCCACTCCAAAGAAAGTTACCTGTTTATTCCTATCATGCATTGGTTTTTGGGGTTTTCTTTGAGTAATGATGATCTCTTTAGTAGTCTGTTGGCGCCCTCTCCTGGAGGAATAGTTTGCTTGCTCTTGGACATTCTAAAAGAGAGGTCATGATAGACATTGAGCTTCTGAGCTCAATTGGGGACAGTCATGGGTGATGAATGTTTGCAACCTACTGCGAAGCCTCATACCGCAATATAAGGAACGTCAAATACTAAGAAAGGGCGGCCTATGAAAGAATTACTACTTTCAATAAGTACACTTAAACGGCTAATTGGGAATAGAAAAACTGTAAAAAGCCCTCTGAGAAAGCCCCCCTCTAACCTTTGATAGTAAGCTTTTCTGTAGTCTGCCTGTTGATGTATTTTCCGTTTGAACTGTGCACAACATGAAGAGACGGAACACTGGCGGCTTGTCACAATGCCCCCCGATGACATCACAATAGCGCTGCTGCCTAGAAAACAAGCTGCGCAGAAGAAGTTGTTCTTTGGGTGGGAGGGTGGGCTAGTGGAAGGAGGGGGCAATCTCTTTTTTTCCCGGGTGGTAGGGGGATGACAGGAGAAGGGAAGCGGGTGGTGAGAAAGGTACAGAGGGCAGGGTTTGGGGGCTGGGAAGGAAAGGGAAAAGATTAGGGTTTGGGGATGATGAAAGGGCTTTCTACGGGTAAGGATGGCAAAGGGTGGCAGTGACGGAAAGTCAGGCAACCTGTCCTGTCCGTCTTTTTGTATCGTGAATTGGAAAGACTGCAAGGGGGAGGGGAGTTGCTTGCGCCCTAAAGGAGGAGTTATTCAGATTCATTGCAGTGGGCGGCGGCTGCAAAACGCACCATTCTTCTTGTTTTTGCTCTGCAAAGCAGCCTTTTCAAGGGTTGGCTTGGGTGACAAAATGTCTTGTGTAGGCGTGGGTTTGTCTCCCTCTCGCTCTCTCTCCCTAAGATGTGTCCGGCATAGGCCAGGGTGCCACTCGAGGCCCAAACCAATTCTGGTTATCGCTTCTCGGCCTTTTGGCTAAGATCAAGTGTAGTATCTGTTCTTATCAGTTTAATATCTGATACGTCCCCTATCTGGGGACCATATATTAAATGGATTTTTAGAACAGGGAGATGGAAAAAGAGCTTGCTCTGTCCACTCCACGCATTGACCTGGTATTGCAGTACCTCCAGGAACGGTGCACCCCTTCTTAACCCAGTTTCCAAAAGCAGAACTCAATTCACCTGATTCATATTAGCCCGATTTAATGAATTGGAAGAAAGCATACGTCTTCATATGCACCTCAATTTGGCCCATTCACTTTTCACACTTCCTCCTTTTGTTTTTTATCTTTCACACTTTTGACTTTCTTTATTCATCCAAATAGCAAACTCATCACCACTCAACCTGACCAACTCGGCTATGTCCCCGTGCTGCAGTTCTCTGTCTTATCTAGATCATTTGCAATTGAATGGAATAGATCCCTTTTGGACAAAGTGGATTCACCTGCTGCTGCAGTGACCACAGGTGTGATAAGATCCAGAATTGGCATCTGGTGCGATCTCTCCGCTTCCACTCCAAAGAAAGTTACCTGTTTATTCCTATCATGCATTGGTTTTTGGGGTTTTCTTTGAGTAATGATGATCTCTTTAGTAGTCTGTTGGCGCCCTCTCCTGGAGGAATAGTTTGCTTGCTCTTGGACATTCTAAAAGAGAGGTCATGATAGACATTGAGCTTCTGAGCTCAATTGGGGACAGTCATGGGTGATGAATGTTTGCAACCTACTGCAAAGCCTCATACCGCAATATAAGGAACGTCAAATACTAAGAAAGGGCGGCCTATGAAAGAATTACTACTTTCAATAAGTACACTTAAACGGCTAATTGGGAATAGAAAAACTGTAAAAAGCCCTCTGAGAAAGCCCCCCTCTAACCTTTGATAGTAAGCTTTTCTGTAGTCTGCCTGTTGATGTATTTTCCGTTTGAACTGTGCACAACATGAAGAGACGGAACACTGGCGGCTTGTCACAATGCCCCCCGATGACATCACAATAGCGCTGCTGCCTAGAAAACAAGCTGCGCAGAAGAAGTTGTTCTTTGGGTGGGAGGGTGGGCTAGTGGAAGGAGGGGGCAATCTCTTTTTTTCCCGGGTGGTAGGGGGATGACAGGAGAAGGGAAGCGGGTGGTGAGAAAGGTACAGAGGGCAGGGTTTGGGGGCTGGGAAGGAAAGGGAAAAGATTAGGGTTTGGGGATGATGAAAGGGCTTTCTACGGGTAAGGATGGCAAAGGGTGGCAGTGACGGAAAGTCAGGCAACCTGTCCTGTCCGTCTTTTTGTATCGTGAATTGGAAAGACTGCAAGGGGGAGGGGAGTTGCTTGCGCCCTAAAGGAGGAGTTATTCAGATTCATTGCAGTGGGCGGCGGCTGCAAAACGCACCATTCTTCTTGTTTTTGCTCTGCAAAGCAGCCTTTTCAAGGGTTGGCTTGGGTGACAAAATGTCTTGTGTAGGCGTGGGTTTGTCTCCCTCTCGCTCTCTCTCCCTAAGATGTGTCCGGCATAGGCCAGGGTGCCACTCGAGGCCCAAACCAATTCTGGTTATCGCTTCTCGGCCTTTTGGCTAAGATCAAGTGTAGTATCTGTTCTTATCAGTTTAATATCTGATACGTCCCCTATCTGGGGACCATATATTAAATGGATTTTTAGAACAGGGAGATGGAAAAAGAGCTTGCTCTGTCCACTCCACGCATTGACCTGGTATTGCAGTACCTCCAGGAACGGTGCACCCCTTCTTAACCCAGTTTCCAAAAGCAGAACTCAATTCACCTGATTCATATTAGCCCGATTTAATGAATTGGAAGAAAGCATACGTCTTCATATGCACCTCAATTTGGCCCATTCACTTTTCACACTTCCTCCTTTTGTTTTTTATCTTTCACACTTTTGACTTTCTTTATTCATCCAAATAGCAAACTCATCACCACTCAACCTGACCAACTCGGCTATGTCCCCGTGCTGCAGTTCTCTGTCTTATCTAGATCATTTGCAATTGAATGGAATAGATCCCTTTTGGACAAAGTGGATTCACCTGCTGCTGCAGTGACCACAGGTGTGATAAGATCCAGAATTGGCATCTGGTGCGATCTCTCCGCTTCCACTCCAAAGAAAGTTACCTGTTTATTCCTATCATGCATTGGTTTTTGGGGTTTTCTTTGAGTAATGATGATCTCTTTAGTAGTCTGTTGGCGCCCTCTCCTGGAGGAATAGTTTGCTTGCTCTTGGACATTCTAAAAGAGAGGTCATGATAGACATTGAGCTTCTGAGCTCAATTGGGGACAGTCATGGGTGATGAATGTTTGCAACCTACTGCGAAGCCTCATACCGCAATATAAGGAACGTCAAATACTAAGAAAGGGCGGCCTATGAAAGAATTACTACTTTCAATAAGTACACTTAAACGGCTAATTGGGAATAGAAAAACTGTAAAAAGCCCTCTGAGAAAGCCCCCCTCTAACCTTTGATAGTAAGCTTTTCTGTAGTCTGCCTGTTGATGTATTTTCCGTTTGAACTGTGCACAACATGAAGAGACGGAACACTGGCGGCTTGTCACAATGCCCCCCGATGACATCACAATAGCGCTGCTGCCTAGAAAACAAGCTGCGCAGAAGAAGTTGTTCTTTGGGTGGGAGGGTGGGCTAGTGGAAGGAGGGGGCAATCTCTTTTTTTCCCGGGTGGTAGGGGGATGACAGGAGAAGGGAAGCGGGTGGTGAGAAAGGTACAGAGGGCAGGGTTTGGGGGCTGGGAAGGAAAGGGAAAAGATTAGGGTTTGGGGATGATGAAAGGGCTTTCTACGGGTAAGGATGGCAAAGGGTGGCAGTGACGGAAAGTCAGGCAACCTGTCCTGTCCGTCTTTTTGTATCGTGAATTGGAAAGACTGCAAGGGGGAGGGGAGTTGCTTGCGCCCTAAAGGAGGAGTTATTCAGATTCATTGCAGTGGGCGGCGGCTGCAAAACGCACCATTCTTCTTGTTTTTGCTCTGCAAAGCAGCCTTTTCAAGGGTTGGCTTGGGTGACAAAATGTCTTGTGTAGGCGTGGGTTTGTCTCCCTCTCGCTCTCTCTCCCTAAGATGTGTCCGGCATAGGCCAGGGTGCCACTCGAGGCCCAAACCAATTCTGGTTATCGCTTCTCGGCCTTTTGGCTAAGATCAAGTGTAGTATCTGTTCTTATCAGTTTAATATCTGATACGTCCCCTATCTGGGGACCATATATTAAATGGATTTTTAGAACAGGGAGATGGAAAAAGAGCTTGCTCTGTCCACTCCACGCATTGACCTGGTATTGCAGTACCTCCAGGAACGGTGCACCCCTTCTTAACCCAGTTTCCAAAAGCAGAACTCAATTCACCTGATTCATATTAGCCCGATTTAATGAATTGGAAGAAAGCATACGTCTTCATATGCACCTCAATTTGGCCCATTCACTTTTCACACTTCCTCCTTTTGTTTTTTATCTTTCACACTTTTGACTTTCTTTATTCATCCAAATAGCAAACTCATCACCACTCAACCTGACCAACTCGGCTATGTCCCCGTGCTGCAGTTCTCTGTCTTATCTAGATCATTTGCAATTGAATGGAATAGATCCCTTTTGGACAAAGTGGATTCACCTGCTGCTGCAGTGACCACAGGTGTGATAAGATCTAGAATTGGCATCTGGTGCGATCTCTCCGCTTCCACTCCAAAGAAAGTTACCTGTTTATTCCTATCATGCATTGGTTTTTGGGGTTTTCTTTGAGTAATGATGATCTCTTTAGTAGTCTGTTGGCGCCCTCTCCTGGAGGAATAGTTTGCTTGCTCTTGGACATTCTAAAAGAGAGGTCATGATAGACATTGAGCTTCTGAGCTCAATTGGGGACAGTCATGGGTGATGAATGTTTGCAACCTACTGCGAAGCCTCATACCGCAATATAAGGAACGTCAAATACTAAGAAAGGGCGGCCTATGAAAGAATTACTACTTTCAATAAGTACACTTAAACGGCTAATTGGGAATAGAAAAACTGTAAAAAGCCCTCTGAGAAAGCCCCCCTCTAACCTTTGATAGTAAGCTTTTCTGTAGTCTGCCTGTTGATGTATTTTCCGTTTGAACTGTGCACAACATGAAGAGACGGAACACTGGCGGCTTGTCACAATGCCCCCCGATGACATCACAATAGCGCTGCTGCCTAGAAAACAAGCTGCGCAGAAGAAGTTGTTCTTTGGGTGGGAGGGTGGGCTAGTGGAAGGAGGGGGCAATCTCTTTTTTTCCCGGGTGGTAGGGGGATGACAGGAGAAGGGAAGCGGGTGGTGAGAAAGGTACAGAGGGCAGGGTTTGGGGGCTGGGAAGGAAAGGGAAAAGATTAGGGTTTGGGGATGATGAAAGGGCTTTCTACGGGTAAGGATGGCAAAGGGTGGCAGTGACGGAAAGTCAGGCAACCTGTCCTGTCCGTCTTTTTGTATCGTGAATTGGAAAGACTGCAAGGGGGAGGGGAGTTGCTTGCGCCCTAAAGGAGGAGTTATTCAGATTCATTGCAGTGGGCGGCGGCTGCAAAACGCACCATTCTTCTTGTTTTTGCTCTGCAAAGCAGCCTTTTCAAGGGTTGGCTTGGGTGACAAAATGTCTTGTGTAGGCGTGGGTTTGTCTCCCTCTCGCTCTCTCTCCCTAAGATGTGTCCGGCATAGGCCAGGGTGCCACTCGAGGCCCAAACCAATTCTGGTTATCGCTTCTCGGCCTTTTGGCTAAGATCAAGTGTAGTATCTGTTCTTATCAGTTTAATATCTAATACGTCCCCTATCTGGGGACCATATATTAAATGGATTTTTAGAACAGGGAGATGGAAAAAGAGCTTGCTCTGTCCACTCCACGCATTGACCTGGTATTGCAGTACCTCCAGGAACGGTGCACCCCTTCTTAACCCAGTTTCCAAAAGCAGAACTCAATTCACCTGATTCATATTAGCCCGATTTAATGAATTGGAAGAAAGCATACGTCTTCATATGCACCTCAATTTGGCCCATTCACTTTTCACACTTCCTCCTTTTGTTTTTTATCTTTCACACTTTTGACTTTCTTTATTCATCCAAATAGCAAACTCATCACCACTCAACCTGACCAACTCGGCTATGTCCCCGTGCTGCAGTTCTCTGTCTTATCTAGATCATTTGCAATTGAATGGAATAGATCCCTTTTGGACAAAGTGGATTCACCTGCTGCTGCAGTGACCACAGGTGTGATAAGATCTAGAATTGGCATCTGGTGCGATCTCTCCGCTTCCACTCCAAAGAAAGTTACCTGTTTATTCCTATCATGCATTGGTTTTTGGGGTTTTCTTTGAGTAATGATGATCTCTTTAGTAGTCTGTTGGCGCCCTCTCCTGGAGGAATAGTTTGCTTGCTCTTGGACATTCTAAAAGAGAGGTCATGATAGACATTGAGCTTCTGAGCTCAATTGGGGACAGTCATGGGTGATGAATGTTTGCAACCTACTGCGAAGCCTCATACCGCAATATAAGGAACGTCAAATACTAAGAAAGGGCGGCCTATGAAAGAATTACTACTTTCAATAAGTACACTTAAACGGCTAATTGGGAATAGAAAAACTGTAAAAAGCCCTCTGAGAAAGCCCCCCTCTAACCTTTGATAGTAAGCTTTTCTGTAGTCTGCCTGTTGATGTATTTTCCGTTTGAACTGTGCACAACATGAAGAGACGGAACACTGGCGGCTTGTCACAATGCCCCCCGATGACATCACAATAGCGCTGCTGCCTAGAAAACAAGCTGCGCAGAAGAAGTTGTTCTTTGGGTGGGAGGGTGGGCTAGTGGAAGGAGGGGGCAATCTCTTTTTTTCCCGGGTGGTAGGGGGATGACAGGAGAAGGGAAGCGGGTGGTGAGAAAGGTACAGAGGGCAGGGTTTGGGGGCTGGGAAGGAAAGGGAAAAGATTAGGGTTTGGGGATGATGAAAGGGCTTTCTACGGGTAAGGATGGCAAAGGGTGGCAGTGACGGAAAGTCAGGCAACCTGTCCTGTCCGTCTTTTTGTATCGTGAATTGGAAAGACTGCAAGGGGGAGGGGAGTTGCTTGCGCCCTAAAGGAGGAGTTATTCAGATTCATTGCAGTGGGCGGCGGCTGCAAAACGCACCATTCTTCTTGTTTTTGCTCTGCAAAGCAGCCTTTTCAAGGGTTGGCTTGGGTGACAAAATGTCTTGTGTAGGCGTGGGTTTGTCTCCCTCTCGCTCTCTCTCCCTAAGATGTGTCCGGCATAGGCCAGGGTGCCACTCGAGGCCCAAACCAATTCTGGTTATCGCTTCTCGGCCTTTTGGCTAAGATCAAGTGTAGTATCTGTTCTTATCAGTTTAATATCTGATACGTCCCCTATCTGGGGACCATATATTAAATGGATTTTTAGAACAGGGAGATGGAAAAAGAGCTTGCTCTGTCCACTCCACGCATTGACCTGGTATTGCAGTACCTCCAGGAACGGTGCACCCCTTCTTAACCCAGTTTCCAAAAGCAGAACTCAATTCACCTGATTCATATTAGCCCGATTTAATGAATTGGAAGAAAGCATACGTCTTCATATGCACCTCAATTTGGCCCATTCACTTTTCACACTTCCTCCTTTTGTTTTTTATCTTTCACACTTTTGACTTTCTTTATTCATCCAAATAGCAAACTCATCACCACTCAACCTGACCAACTCGGCTATGTCCCCGTGCTGCAGTTCTCTGTCTTATCTAGATCATTTGCAATTGAATGGAATAGATCCCTTTTGGACAAAGTGGATTCACCTGCTGCTGCAGTGACCACAGGTGTGATAAGATCTAGAATTGGCATCTGGTGCGATCTCTCCGCTTCCACTCCAAAGAAAGTTACCTGTTTATTCCTATCATGCATTGGTTTTTGGGGTTTTCTTTGAGTAATGATGATCTCTTTAGTAGTCTGTTGGCGCCCTCTCCTGGAGGAATAGTTTGCTTGCTCTTGGACATTCTAAAAGAGAGGTCATGATAGACATTGAGCTTCTGAGCTCAATTGGGGACAGTCATGGGTGATGAATGTTTGCAACCTACTGCGAAGCCTCATACCGCAATATAAGGAACGTCAAATACTAAGAAAGGGCGGCCTATGAAAGAATTACTACTTTCAATAAGTACACTTAAACGGCTAATTGGGAATAGAAAAACTGTAAAAAGCCCTCTGAGAAAGCCCCCCTCTAACCTTTGATAGTAAGCTTTTCTGTAGTCTGCCTGTTGATGTATTTTCCGTTTGAACTGTGCACAACATGAAGAGACGGAACACTGGCGGCTTGTCACAATGCCCCCCGATGACATCACAATAGCGCTGCTGCCTAGAAAACAAGCTGCGCAGAAGAAGTTGTTCTTTGGGTGGGAGGGTGGGCTAGTGGAAGGAGGGGGCAATCTCTTTTTTTCCCGGGTGGTAGGGGGATGACAGGAGAAGGGAAGCGGGTGGTGAGAAAGGTACAGAGGGCAGGGTTTGGGGGCTGGGAAGGAAAGGGAAAAGATTAGGGTTTGGGGATGATGAAAGGGCTTTCTACGGGTAAGGATGGCAAAGGGTGGCAGTGACGGAAAGTCAGGCAACCTGTCCTGTCCGTCTTTTTGTATCGTGAATTGGAAAGACTGCAAGGGGGAGGGGAGTTGCTTGCGCCCTAAAGGAGGAGTTATTCAGATTCATTGCAGTGGGCGGCGGCTGCAAAACGCACCATTCTTCTTGTTTTTGCTCTGCAAAGCAGCCTTTTCAAGGGTTGGCTTGGGTGACAAAATGTCTTGTGTAGGCGTGGGTTTGTCTCCCTCTCGCTCTCTCTCCCTAAGATGTGTCCGGCATAGGCCAGGGTGCCACTCGAGGCCCAAACCAATTCTGGTTATCGCTTCTCGGCCTTTTGGCTAAGATCAAGTGTAGTATCTGTTCTTATCAGTTTAATATCTGATACGTCCCCTATCTGGGGACCATATATTAAATGGATTTTTAGAACAGGGAGATGGAAAAAGAGCTTGCTCTGTCCACTCCACGCATTGACCTGGTATTGCAGTACCTCCAGGAACGGTGCACCCCTTCTTAACCCAGTTTCCAAAAGCAGAACTCAATTCACCTGATTCATATTAGCCCGATTTAATGAATTGGAAGAAAGCATACGTCTTCATATGCACCTCAATTTGGCCCATTCACTTTTCACACTTCCTCCTTTTGTTTTTTATCTTTCACACTTTTGACTTTCTTTATTCATCCAAATAGCAAACTCATCACCACTCAACCTGACCAACTCGGCTATGTCCCCGTGCTGCAGTTCTCTGTCTTATCTAGATCATTTGCAATTGAATGGAATAGATCCCTTTTGGACAAAGTGGATTCACCTGCTGCTGCAGTGACCACAGGTGTGATAAGATCTAGAATTGGCATCTGGTGCGATCTCTCCGCTTCCACTCCAAAGAAAGTTACCTGTTTATTCCTATCATGCATTGGTTTTTGGGGTTTTCTTTGAGTAATGATGATCTCTTTAGTAGTCTGTTGGCGCCCTCTCCTGGAGGAATAGTTTGCTTGCTCTTGGACATTCTAAAAGAGAGGTCATGATAGACATTGAGCTTCTGAGCTCAATTGGGGACAGTCATGGGTGATGAATGTTTGCAACCTACTGCGAAGCCTCATACCGCAATATAAGGAACGTCAAATACTAAGAAAGGGCGGCCTATGAAAGAATTACTACTTTCAATAAGTACACTTAAACGGCTAATTGGGAATAGAAAAACTGTAAAAAGCCCTCTGAGAAAGCCCCCCTCTAACCTTTGATAGTAAGCTTTTCTGTAGTCTGCCTGTTGATGTATTTTCCGTTTGAACTGTGCACAACATGAAGAGACGGAACACTGGCGGCTTGTCACAATGCCCCCCGATGACATCACAATAGCGCTGCTGCCTAGAAAACAAGCTGCGCAGAAGAAGTTGTTCTTTGGGTGGGAGGGTGGGCTAGTGGAAGGAGGGGGCAATCTCTTTTTTTCCCGGGTGGTAGGGGGATGACAGGAGAAGGGAAGCGGGTGGTGAGAAAGGTACAGAGGGCAGGGTTTGGGGGCTGGGAAGGAAAGGGAAAAGATTAGGGTTTGGGGATGATGAAAGGGCTTTCTACGGGTAAGGATGGCAAAGGGTGGCAGTGACGGAAAGTCAGGCAACCTGTCCTGTCCGTCTTTTTGTATCGTGAATTGGAAAGACTGCAAGGGGGAGGGGAGTTGCTTGCGCCCTAAAGGAGGAGTTATTCAGATTCATTGCAGTGGGCGGCGGCTGCAAAACGCACCATTCTTCTTGTTTTTGCTCTGCAAAGCAGCCTTTTCAAGGGTTGGCTTGGGTGACAAAATGTCTTGTGTAGGCGTGGGTTTGTCTCCCTCTCGCTCTCTCTCCCTAAGATGTGTCCGGCATAGGCCAGGGTGCCACTCGAGGCCCAAACCAATTCTGGTTATCGCTTCTCGGCCTTTTGGCTAAGATCAAGTGTAGTATCTGTTCTTATCAGTTTAATATCTGATACGTCCCCTATCTGGGGACCATATATTAAATGGATTTTTAGAACAGGGAGATGGAAAAAGAGCTTGCTCTGTCCACTCCACGCATTGACCTGGTATTGCAGTACCTCCAGGAACGGTGCACCCCTTCTTAACCCAGTTTCCAAAAGCAGAACTCAATTCACCTGATTCATATTAGCCCGATTTAATGAATTGGAAGAAAGCATACGTCTTCATATGCACCTCAATTTGGCCCATTCACTTTTCACACTTCCTCCTTTTGTTTTTTATCTTTCACACTTTTGACTTTCTTTATTCATCCAAATAGCAAACTCATCACCACTCAACCTGACCAACTCGGCTATGTCCCCGTGCTGCAGTTCTCTGTCTTATCTAGATCATTTGCAATTGAATGGAATAGATCCCTTTTGGACAAAGTGGATTCACCTGCTGCTGCAGTGACCACAGGTGTGATAAGATCTAGAATTGGCATCTGGTGCGATCTCTCCGCTTCCACTCCAAAGAAAGTTACCTGTTTATTCCTATCATGCATTGGTTTTTGGGGTTTTCTTTGAGTAATGATGATCTCTTTAGTAGTCTGTTGGCGCCCTCTCCTGGAGGAATAGTTTGCTTGCTCTTGGACATTCTAAAAGAGAGGTCATGATAGACATTGAGCTTCTGAGCTCAATTGGGGACAGTCATGGGTGATGAATGTTTGCAACCTACTGCGAAGCCTCATACCGCAATATAAGGAACGTCAAATACTAAGAAAGGGCGGCCTATGAAAGAATTACTACTTTCAATAAGTACACTTAAACGGCTAATTGGGAATAGAAAAACTGTAAAAAGCCCTCTGAGAAAGCCCCCCTCTAACCTTTGATAGTAAGCTTTTCTGTAGTCTGCCTGTTGATGTATTTTCCGTTTGAACTGTGCACAACATGAAGAGACGGAACACTGGCGGCTTGTCACAATGCCCCCCGATGACATCACAATAGCGCTGCTGCCTAGAAAACAAGCTGCGCAGAAGAAGTTGTTCTTTGGGTGGGAGGGTGGGCTAGTGGAAGGAGGGGGCAATCTCTTTTTTTCCCGGGTGGTAGGGGGATGACAGGAGAAGGGAAGCGGGTGGTGAGAAAGGTACAGAGGGCAGGGTTTGGGGGCTGGGAAGGAAAGGGAAAAGATTAGGGTTTGGGGATGATGAAAGGGCTTTCTACGGGTAAGGATGGCAAAGGGTGGCAGTGACGGAAAGTCAGGCAACCTGTCCTGTCCGTCTTTTTGTATCGTGAATTGGAAAGACTGCAAGGGGGAGGGGAGTTGCTTGCGCCCTAAAGGAGGAGTTATTCAGATTCATTGCAGTGGGCGGCGGCTGCAAAACGCACCATTCTTCTTGTTTTTGCTCTGCAAAGCAGCCTTTTCAAGGGTTGGCTTGGGTGACAAAATGTCTTGTGTAGGCGTGGGTTTGTCTCCCTCTCGCTCTCTCTCCCTAAGATGTGTCCGGCATAGGCCAGGGTGCCACTCGAGGCCCAAACCAATTCTGGTTATCGCTTCTCGGCCTTTTGGCTAAGATCAAGTGTAGTATCTGTTCTTATCAGTTTAATATCTGATACGTCCCCTATCTGGGGACCATATATTAAATGGATTTTTAGAACAGGGAGATGGAAAAAGAGCTTGCTCTGTCCACTCCACGCATTGACCTGGTATTGCAGTACCTCCAGGAACGGTGCACCCCTTCTTAACCCAGTTTCCAAAAGCAGAACTCAATTCACCTGATTCATATTAGCCCGATTTAATGAATTGGAAGAAAGCATACGTCTTCATATGCACCTCAATTTGGCCCATTCACTTTTCACACTTCCTCCTTTTGTTTTTTATCTTTCACACTTTTGACTTTCTTTATTCATCCAAATAGCAAACTCATCACCACTCAACCTGACCAACTCGGCTATGTCCCCGTGCTGCAGTTCTCTGTCTTATCTAGATCATTTGCAATTGAATGGAATAGATCCCTTTTGGACAAAGTGGATTCACCTGCTGCTGCAGTGACCACAGGTGTGATAAGATCTAGAATTGGCATCTGGTGCGATCTCTCCGCTTCCACTCCAAAGAAAGTTACCTGTTTATTCCTATCATGCATTGGTTTTTGGGGTTTTCTTTGAGTAATGATGATCTCTTTAGTAGTCTGTTGGCGCCCTCTCCTGGAGGAATAGTTTGCTTGCTCTTGGACATTCTAAAAGAGAGGTCATGATAGACATTGAGCTTCTGAGCTCAATTGGGGACAGTCATGGGTGATGAATGTTTGCAACCTACTGCGAAGCCTCATACCGCAATATAAGGAACGTCAAATACTAAGAAAGGGCGGCCTATGAAAGAATTACTACTTTCAATAAGTACACTTAAACGGCTAATTGGGAATAGAAAAACTGTAAAAAGCCCTCTGAGAAAGCCCCCCTCTAACCTTTGATAGTAAGCTTTTCTGTAGTCTGCCTGTTGATGTATTTTCCGTTTGAACTGTGCACAACATGAAGAGACGGAACACTGGCGGCTTGTCACAATGCCCCCCGATGACATCACAATAGCGCTGCTGCCTAGAAAACAAGCTGCGCAGAAGAAGTTGTTCTTTGGGTGGGAGGGTGGGCTAGTGGAAGGAGGGGGCAATCTCTTTTTTTCCCGGGTGGTAGGGGGATGACAGGAGAAGGGAAGCGGGTGGTGAGAAAGGTACAGAGGGCAGGGTTTGGGGGCTGGGAAGGAAAGGGAAAAGATTAGGGTTTGGGGATGATGAAAGGGCTTTCTACGGGTAAGGATGGCAAAGGGTGGCAGTGACGGAAAGTCAGGCAACCTGTCCTGTCCGTCTTTTTGTATCGTGAATTGGAAAGACTGCAAGGGGGAGGGGAGTTGCTTGCGCCCTAAAGGAGGAGTTATTCAGATTCATTGCAGTGGGCGGCGGCTGCAAAACGCACCATTCTTCTTGTTTTTGCTCTGCAAAGCAGCCTTTTCAAGGGTTGGCTTGGGTGACAAAATGTCTTGTGTAGGCGTGGGTTTGTCTCCCTCTCGCTCTCTCTCCCTAAGATGTGTCCGGCATAGGCCAGGGTGCCACTCGAGGCCCAAACCAATTCTGGTTATCGCTTCTCGGCCTTTTGGCTAAGATCAAGTGTAGTATCTGTTCTTATCAGTTTAATATCTGATACGTCCCCTATCTGGGGACCATATATTAAATGGATTTTTAGAACAGGGAGATGGAAAAAGAGCTTGCTCTGTCCACTCCACGCATTGACCTGGTATTGCAGTACCTCCAGGAACGGTGCACCCCTTCTTAACCCAGTTTCCAAAAGCAGAACTCAATTCACCTGATTCATATTAGCCCGATTTAATGAATTGGAAGAAAGCATACGTCTTCATATGCACCTCAATTTGGCCCATTCACTTTTCACACTTCCTCCTTTTGTTTTTTATCTTTCACACTTTTGACTTTCTTTATTCATCCAAATAGCAAACTCATCACCACTCAACCTGACCAACTCGGCTATGTCCCCGTGCTGCAGTTCTCTGTCTTATCTAGATCATTTGCAATTGAATGGAATAGATCCCTTTTGGACAAAGTGGATTCACCTGCTGCTGCAGTGACCACAGGTGTGATAAGATCTAGAATTGGCATCTGGTGCGATCTCTCCGCTTCCACTCCAAAGAAAGTTACCTGTTTATTCCTATCATGCATTGGTTTTTGGGGTTTTCTTTGAGTAATGATGATCTCTTTAGTAGTCTGTTGGCGCCCTCTCCTGGAGGAATAGTTTGCTTGCTCTTGGACATTCTAAAAGAGAGGTCATGATAGACATTGAGCTTCTGAGCTCAATTGGGGACAGTCATGGGTGATGAATGTTTGCAACCTACTGCGAAGCCTCATACCGCAATATAAGGAACGTCAAATACTAAGAAAGGGCGGCCTATGAAAGAATTACTACTTTCAATAAGTACACTTAAACGGCTAATTGGGAATAGAAAAACTGTAAAAAGCCCTCTGAGAAAGCCCCCCTCTAACCTTTGATAGTAAGCTTTTCTGTAGTCTGCCTGTTGATGTATTTTCCGTTTGAACTGTGCACAACATGAAGAGACGGAACACTGGCGGCTTGTCACAATGCCCCCCGATGACATCACAATAGCGCTGCTGCCTAGAAAACAAGCTGCGCAGAAGAAGTTGTTCTTTGGGTGGGAGGGTGGGCTAGTGGAAGGAGGGGGCAATCTCTTTTTTTCCCGGGTGGTAGGGGGATGACAGGAGAAGGGAAGCGGGTGGTGAGAAAGGTACAGAGGGCAGGGTTTGGGGGCTGGGAAGGAAAGGGAAAAGATTAGGGTTTGGGGATGATGAAAGGGCTTTCTACGGGTAAGGATGGCAAAGGGTGGCAGTGACGGAAAGTCAGGCAACCTGTCCTGTCCGTCTTTTTGTATCGTGAATTGGAAAGACTGCAAGGGGGAGGGGAGTTGCTTGCGCCCTAAAGGAGGAGTTATTCAGATTCATTGCAGTGGGCGGCGGCTGCAAAACGCACCATTCTTCTTGTTTTTGCTCTGCAAAGCAGCCTTTTCAAGGGTTGGCTTGGGTGACAAAATGTCTTGTGTAGGCGTGGGTTTGTCTCCCTCTCGCTCTCTCTCCCTAAGATGTGTCCGGCATAGGCCAGGGTGCCACTCGAGGCCCAAACCAATTCTGGTTATCGCTTCTCGGCCTTTTGGCTAAGATCAAGTGTAGTATCTGTTCTTATCAGTTTAATATCTGATACGTCCCCTATCTGGGGACCATATATTAAATGGATTTTTAGAACAGGGAGATGGAAAAAGAGCTTGCTCTGTCCACTCCACGCATTGACCTGGTATTGCAGTACCTCCAGGAACGGTGCACCCCTTCTTAACCCAGTTTCCAAAAGCAGAACTCAATTCACCTGATTCATATTAGCCCGATTTAATGAATTGGAAGAAAGCATACGTCTTCATATGCACCTCAATTTGGCCCATTCACTTTTCACACTTCCTCCTTTTGTTTTTTATCTTTCACACTTTTGACTTTCTTTATTCATCCAAATAGCAAACTCATCACCACTCAACCTGACCAACTCGGCTATGTCCCCGTGCTGCAGTTCTCTGTCTTATCTAGATCATTTGCAATTGAATGGAATAGATCCCTTTTGGACAAAGTGGATTCACCTGCTGCTGCAGTGACCACAGGTGTGATAAGATCTAGAATTGGCATCTGGTGCGATCTCTCCGCTTCCACTCCAAAGAAAGTTACCTGTTTATTCCTATCATGCATTGGTTTTTGGGGTTTTCTTTGAGTAATGATGATCTCTTTAGTAGTCTGTTGGCGCCCTCTCCTGGAGGAATAGTTTGCTTGCTCTTGGACATTCTAAAAGAGAGGTCATGATAGACATTGAGCTTCTGAGCTCAATTGGGGACAGTCATGGGTGATGAATGTTTGCAACCTACTGCGAAGCCTCATACCGCAATATAAGGAACGTCAAATACTAAGAAAGGGCGGCCTATGAAAGAATTACTACTTTCAATAAGTACACTTAAACGGCTAATTGGGAATAGAAAAACTGTAAAAAGCCCTCTGAGAAAGCCCCCCTCTAACCTTTGATAGTAAGCTTTTCTGTAGTCTGCCTGTTGATGTATTTTCCGTTTGAACTGTGCACAACATGAAGAGACGGAACACTGGCGGCTTGTCACAATGCCCCCCGATGACATCACAATAGCGCTGCTGCCTAGAAAACAAGCTGCGCAGAAGAAGTTGTTCTTTGGGTGGGAGGGTGGGCTAGTGGAAGGAGGGGGCAATCTCTTTTTTTCCCGGGTGGTAGGGGGATGACAGGAGAAGGGAAGCGGGTGGTGAGAAAGGTACAGAGGGCAGGGTTTGGGGGCTGGGAAGGAAAGGGAAAAGATTAGGGTTTGGGGATGATGAAAGGGCTTTCTACGGGTAAGGATGGCAAAGGGTGGCAGTGACGGAAAGTCAGGCAACCTGTCCTGTCCGTCTTTTTGTATCGTGAATTGGAAAGACTGCAAGGGGGAGGGGAGTTGCTTGCGCCCTAAAGGAGGAGTTATTCAGATTCATTGCAGTGGGCGGCGGCTGCAAAACGCACCATTCTTCTTGTTTTTGCTCTGCAAAGCAGCCTTTTCAAGGGTTGGCTTGGGTGACAAAATGTCTTGTGTAGGCGTGGGTTTGTCTCCCTCTCGCTCTCTCTCCCTAAGATGTGTCCGGCATAGGCCAGGGTGCCACTCGAGGCCCAAACCAATTCTGGTTATCGCTTCTCGGCCTTTTGGCTAAGATCAAGTGTAGTATCTGTTCTTATCAGTTTAATATCTGATACGTCCCCTATCTGGGGACCATATATTAAATGGATTTTTAGAACAGGGAGATGGAAAAAGAGCTTGCTCTGTCCACTCCACGCATTGACCTGGTATTGCAGTACCTCCAGGAACGGTGCACCCCTTCTTAACCCAGTTTCCAAAAGCAGAACTCAATTCACCTGATTCATATTAGCCCGATTTAATGAATTGGAAGAAAGCATACGTCTTCATATGCACCTCAATTTGGCCCATTCACTTTTCACACTTCCTCCTTTTGTTTTTTATCTTTCACACTTTTGACTTTCTTTATTCATCCAAATAGCAAACTCATCACCACTCAACCTGACCAACTCGGCTATGTCCCCGTGCTGCAGTTCTCTGTCTTATCTAGATCATTTGCAATTGAATGGAATAGATCCCTTTTGGACAAAGTGGATTCACCTGCTGCTGCAGTGACCACAGGTGTGATAAGATCTAGAATTGGCATCTGGTGCGATCTCTCCGCTTCCACTCCAAAGAAAGTTACCTGTTTATTCCTATCATGCATTGGTTTTTGGGGTTTTCTTTGAGTAATGATGATCTCTTTAGTAGTCTGTTGGCGCCCTCTCCTGGAGGAATAGTTTGCTTGCTCTTGGACATTCTAAAAGAGAGGTCATGATAGACATTGAGCTTCTGAGCTCAATTGGGGACAGTCATGGGTGATGAATGTTTGCAACCTACTGCGAAGCCTCATACCGCAATATAAGGAACGTCAAATACTAAGAAAGGGCGGCCTATGAAAGAATTACTACTTTCAATAAGTACACTTAAACGGCTAATTGGGAATAGAAAAACTGTAAAAAGCCCTCTGAGAAAGCCCCCCTCTAACCTTTGATAGTAAGCTTTTCTGTAGTCTGCCTGTTGATGTATTTTCCGTTTGAACTGTGCACAACATGAAGAGACGGAACACTGGCGGCTTGTCACAATGCCCCCCGATGACATCACAATAGCGCTGCTGCCTAGAAAACAAGCTGCGCAGAAGAAGTTGTTCTTTGGGTGGGAGGGTGGGCTAGTGGAAGGAGGGGGCAATCTCTTTTTTTCCCGGGTGGTAGGGGGATGACAGGAGAAGGGAAGCGGGTGGTGAGAAAGGTACAGAGGGCAGGGTTTGGGGGCTGGGAAGGAAAGGGAAAAGATTAGGGTTTGGGGATGATGAAAGGGCTTTCTACGGGTAAGGATGGCAAAGGGTGGCAGTGACGGAAAGTCAGGCAACCTGTCCTGTCCGTCTTTTTGTATCGTGAATTGGAAAGACTGCAAGGGGGAGGGGAGTTGCTTGCGCCCTAAAGGAGGAGTTATTCAGATTCATTGCAGTGGGCGGCGGCTGCAAAACGCACCATTCTTCTTGTTTTTGCTCTGCAAAGCAGCCTTTTCAAGGGTTGGCTTGGGTGACAAAATGTCTTGTGTAGGCGTGGGTTTGTCTCCCTCTCGCTCTCTCTCCCTAAGATGTGTCCGGCATAGGCCAGGGTGCCACTCAAGGCCCAAACCAATTCTGGTTATCGCTTCTCGGCCTTTTGGCTAAGATCAAGTGTAGTATCTGTTCTTATCAGTTTAATATCTGATACGTCCCCTATCTGGGGACCATATATTAAATGGATTTTTAGAACAGGGAGATGGAAAAAGAGCTTGCTCTGTCCACTCCACGCATTGACCTGGTATTGCAGTACCTCCAGGAACGGTGCACCCCTTCTTAACCCAGTTTCCAAAAGCAGAACTCAATTCACCTGATTCATATTAGCCCGATTTAATGAATTGGAAGAAAGCATACGTCTTCATATGCACCTCAATTTGGCCCATTCACTTTTCACACTTCCTCCTTTTGTTTTTTATCTTTCACACTTTTGACTTTCTTTATTCATCCAAATAGCAAACTCATCACCACTCAACCTGACCAACTCGGCTATGTCCCCGTGCTGCAGTTCTCTGTCTTATCTAGATCATTTGCAATTGAATGGAATAGATCCCTTTTGGACAAAGTGGATTCACCTGCTGCTGCAGTGACCACAGGTGTGATAAGATCTAGAATTGGCATCTGGTGCGATCTCTCCGCTTCCACTCCAAAGAAAGTTACCTGTTTATTCCTATCATGCATTGGTTTTTGGGGTTTTCTTTGAGTAATGATGATCTCTTTAGTAGTCTGTTGGCGCCCTCTCCTGGAGGAATAGTTTGCTTGCTCTTGGACATTCTAAAAGAGAGGTCATGATAGACATTGAGCTTCTGAGCTCAATTGGGGACAGTCATGGGTGATGAATGTTTGCAACCTACTGCGAAGCCTCATACCGCAATATAAGGAACGTCAAATACTAAGAAAGGGCGGCCTATGAAAGAATTACTACTTTCAATAAGTACACTTAAACGGCTAATTGGGAATAGAAAAACTGTAAAAAGCCCTCTGAGAAAGCCCCCCTCTAACCTTTGATAGTAAGCTTTTCTGTAGTCTGCCTGTTGATGTATTTTCCGTTTGAACTGTGCACAACATGAAGAGACGGAACACTGGCGGCTTGTCACAATGCCCCCCGATGACATCACAATAGCGCTGCTGCCTAGAAAACAAGCTGCGCAGAAGAAGTTGTTCTTTGGGTGGGAGGGTGGGCTAGTGGAAGGAGGGGGCAATCTCTTTTTTTCCCGGGTGGTAGGGGGATGACAGGAGAAGGGAAGCGGGTGGTGAGAAAGGTACAGAGGGCAGGGTTTGGGGGCTGGGAAGGAAAGGGAAAAGATTAGGGTTTGGGGATGATGAAAGGGCTTTCTACGGGTAAGGATGGCAAAGGGTGGCAGTGACGGAAAGTCAGGCAACCTGTCCTGTCCGTCTTTTTGTATCGTGAATTGGAAAGACTGCAAGGGGGAGGGGAGTTGCTTGCGCCCTAAAGGAGGAGTTATTCAGATTCATTGCAGTGGGCGGCGGCTGCAAAACGCACCATTCTTCTTGTTTTTGCTCTGCAAAGCAGCCTTTTCAAGGGTTGGCTTGGGTGACAAAATGTCTTGTGTAGGCGTGGGTTTGTCTCCCTCTCGCTCTCTCTCCCTAAGATGTGTCCGGCATAGGCCAGGGTGCCACTCGAGGCCCAAACCAATTCTGGTTATCGCTTCTCGGCCTTTTGGCTAAGATCAAGTGTAGTATCTGTTCTTATCAGTTTAATATCTGATACGTCCCCTATCTGGGGACCATATATTAAATGGATTTTTAGAACAGGGAGATGGAAAAAGAGCTTGCTCTGTCCACTCCACGCATTGACCTGGTATTGCAGTACCTCCAGGAACGGTGCACCCCTTCTTAACCCAGTTTCCAAAAGCAGAACTCAATTCACCTGATTCATATTAGCCCGATTTAATGAATTGGAAGAAAGCATACGTCTTCATATGCACCTCAATTTGGCCCATTCACTTTTCACACTTCCTCCTTTTGTTTTTTATCTTTCACACTTTTGACTTTCTTTATTCATCCAAATAGCAAACTCATCACCACTCAACCTGACCAACTCGGCTATGTCCCCGTGCTGCAGTTCTCTGTCTTATCTAGATCATTTGCAATTGAATGGAATAGATCCCTTTTGGACAAAGTGGATTCACCTGCTGCTGCAGTGACCACAGGTGTGATAAGATCTAGAATTGGCATCTGGTGCGATCTCTCCGCTTCCACTCCAAAGAAAGTTACCTGTTTATTCCTATCATGCATTGGTTTTTGGGGTTTTCTTTGAGTAATGATGATCTCTTTAGTAGTCTGTTGGCGCCCTCTCCTGGAGGAATAGTTTGCTTGCTCTTGGACATTCTAAAAGAGAGGTCATGATAGACATTGAGCTTCTGAGCTCAATTGGGGACAGTCATGGGTGATGAATGTTTGCAACCTACTGCGAAGCCTCATACCGCAATATAAGGAACGTCAAATACTAAGAAAGGGCGGCCTATGAAAGAATTACTACTTTCAATAAGTACACTTAAACGGCTAATTGGGAATAGAAAAACTGTAAAAAGCCCTCTGAGAAAGCCCCCCTCTAACCTTTGATAGTAAGCTTTTCTGTAGTCTGCCTGTTGATGTATTTTCCGTTTGAACTGTGCACAACATGAAGAGACGGAACACTGGCGGCTTGTCACAATGCCCCCCGATGACATCACAATAGCGCTGCTGCCTAGAAAACAAGCTGCGCAGAAGAAGTTGTTCTTTGGGTGGGAGGGTGGGCTAGTGGAAGGAGGGGGCAATCTCTTTTTTTCCCGGGTGGTAGGGGGATGACAGGAGAAGGGAAGCGGGTGGTGAGAAAGGTACAGAGGGCAGGGTTTGGGGGCTGGGAAGGAAAGGGAAAAGATTAGGGTTTGGGGATGATGAAAGGGCTTTCTACGGGTAAGGATGGCAAAGGGTGGCAGTGACGGAAAGTCAGGCAACCTGTCCTGTCCGTCTTTTTGTATCGTGAATTGGAAAGACTGCAAGGGGGAGGGGAGTTGCTTGCGCCCTAAAGGAGGAGTTATTCAGATTCATTGCAGTGGGCGGCGGCTGCAAAACGCACCATTCTTCTTGTTTTTGCTCTGCAAAGCAGCCTTTTCAAGGGTTGGCTTGGGTGACAAAATGTCTTGTGTAGGCGTGGGTTTGTCTCCCTCTCGCTCTCTCTCCCTAAGATGTGTCCGGCATAGGCCAGGGTGCCACTCGAGGCCCAAACCAATTCTGGTTATCGCTTCTCGGCCTTTTGGCTAAGATCAAGTGTAGTATCTGTTCTTATCAGTTTAATATCTGATACGTCCCCTATCTGGGGACCATATATTAAATGGATTTTTAGAACAGGGAGATGGAAAAAGAGCTTGCTCTGTCCACTCCACGCATTGACCTGGTATTGCAGTACCTCCAGGAACGGTGCACCCCTTCTTAACCCAGTTTCCAAAAGCAGAACTCAATTCACCTGATTCATATTAGCCCGATTTAATGAATTGGAAGAAAGCATACGTCTTCATATGCACCTCAATTTGGCCCATTCACTTTTCACACTTCCTCCTTTTGTTTTTTATCTTTCACACTTTTGACTTTCTTTATTCATCCAAATAGCAAACTCATCACCACTCAACCTGACCAACTCGGCTATGTCCCCGTGCTGCAGTTCTCTGTCTTATCTAGATCATTTGCAATTGAATGGAATAGATCCCTTTTGGACAAAGTGGATTCACCTGCTGCTGCAGTGACCACAGGTGTGATAAGATCTAGAATTGGCATCTGGTGCGATCTCTCCGCTTCCACTCCAAAGAAAGTTACCTGTTTATTCCTATCATGCATTGGTTTTTGGGGTTTTCTTTGAGTAATGATGATCTCTTTAGTAGTCTGTTGGCGCCCTCTCCTGGAGGAATAGTTTGCTTGCTCTTGGACATTCTAAAAGAGAGGTCATGATAGACATTGAGCTTCTGAGCTCAATTGGGGACAGTCATGGGTGATGAATGTTTGCAACCTACTGCGAAGCCTCATACCGCAATATAAGGAACGTCAAATACTAAGAAAGGGCGGCCTATGAAAGAATTACTACTTTCAATAAGTACACTTAAACGGCTAATTGGGAATAGAAAAACTGTAAAAAGCCCTCTGAGAAAGCCCCCCTCTAACCTTTGATAGTAAGCTTTTCTGTAGTCTGCCTGTTGATGTATTTTCCGTTTGAACTGTGCACAACATGAAGAGACGGAACACTGGCGGCTTGTCACAATGCCCCCCGATGACATCACAATAGCGCTGCTGCCTAGAAAACAAGCTGCGCAGAAGAAGTTGTTCTTTGGGTGGGAGGGTGGGCTAGTGGAAGGAGGGGGCAATCTCTTTTTTTCCCGGGTGGTAGGGGGATGACAGGAGAAGGGAAGCGGGTGGTGAGAAAGGTACAGAGGGCAGGGTTTGGGGGCTGGGAAGGAAAGGGAAAAGATTAGGGTTTGGGGATGATGAAAGGGCTTTCTACGGGTAAGGATGGCAAAGGGTGGCAGTGACGGAAAGTCAGGCAACCTGTCCTGTCCGTCTTTTTGTATCGTGAATTGGAAAGACTGCAAGGGGGAGGGGAGTTGCTTGCGCCCTAAAGGAGGAGTTATTCAGATTCATTGCAGTGGGCGGCGGCTGCAAAACGCAACATTCTTCTTGTTTTTGCTCTGCAAAGCAGCCTTTTCAAGGGTTGGCTTGGGTGACAAAATGTCTTGTGTAGGCGTGGGTTTGTCTCCCTCTCGCTCTCTCTCCCTAAGATGTGTCCGGCATAGGCCAGGGTGCCACTCGAGGCCCAAACCAATTCTGGTTATCGCTTCTCGGCCTTTTGGCTAAGATCAAGTGTAGTATCTGTTCTTATCAGTTTAATATCTGATACGTCCCCTATCTGGGGACCATATATTAAATGGATTTTTAGAACAGGGAGATGGAAAAAGAGCTTGCTCTGTCCACTCCACGCATTGACCTGGTATTGCAGTACCTCCAGGAACGGTGCACCCCTTCTTAACCCAGTTTCCAAAAGCAGAACTCAATTCACCTGATTCATATTAGCCCGATTTAATGAATTGGAAGAAAGCATACGTCTTCATATGCACCTCAATTTGGCCCATTCACTTTTCACACTTCCTCCTTTTGTTTTTTATCTTTCACACTTTTGACTTTCTTTATTCATCCAAATAGCAAACTCATCACCACTCAACCTGACCAACTCGGCTATGTCCCCGTGCTGCAGTTCTCTGTCTTATCTAGATCATTTGCAATTGAATGGAATAGATCCCTTTTGGACAAAGTGGATTCACCTGCTGCTGCAGTGACCACAGGTGTGATAAGATCTAGAATTGGCATCTGGTGCGATCTCTCCGCTTCCACTCCAAAGAAAGTTACCTGTTTATTCCTATCATGCATTGGTTTTTGGGGTTTTCTTTGAGTAATGATGATCTCTTTAGTAGTCTGTTGGCGCCCTCTCCTGGAGGAATAGTTTGCTTGCTCTTGGACATTCTAAAAGAGAGGTCATGATAGACATTGAGCTTCTGAGCTCAATTGGGGACAGTCATGGGTGATGAATGTTTGCAACCTACTGCGAAGCCTCATACCGCAATATAAGGAACGTCAAATACTAAGAAAGGGCGGCCTATGAAAGAATTACTACTTTCAATAAGTACACTTAAACGGCTAATTGGGAATAGAAAAACTGTAAAAAGCCCTCTGAGAAAGCCCCCCTCTAACCTTTGATAGTAAGCTTTTCTGTAGTCTGCCTGTTGATGTATTTTCCGTTTGAACTGTGCACAACATGAAGAGACGGAACACTGGCGGCTTGTCACAATGCCCCCCGATGACATCACAATAGCGCTGCTGCCTAGAAAACAAGCTGCGCAGAAGAAGTTGTTCTTTGGGTGGGAGGGTGGGCTAGTGGAAGGAGGGGGCAATCTCTTTTTTTCCCGGGTGGTAGGGGGATGACAGGAGAAGGGAAGCGGGTGGTGAGAAAGGTACAGAGGGCAGGGTTTGGGGGCTGGGAAGGAAAGGGAAAAGATTAGGGTTTGGGGATGATGAAAGGGCTTTCTACGGGTAAGGATGGCAAAGGGTGGCAGTGACGGAAAGTCAGGCAACCTGTCCTGTCCGTCTTTTTGTATCGTGAATTGGAAAGACTGCAAGGGGGAGGGGAGTTGCTTGCGCCCTAAAGGAGGAGTTATTCAGATTCATTGCAGTGGGCGGCGGCTGCAAAACGCACCATTCTTCTTGTTTTTGCTCTGCAAAGCAGCCTTTTCAAGGGTTGGCTTGGGTGACAAAATGTCTTGTGTAGGCGTGGGTTTGTCTCCCTCTCGCTCTCTCTCCCTAAGATGTGTCCGGCATAGGCCAGGGTGCCACTCGAGGCCCAAACCAATTCTGGTTATCGCTTCTCGGCCTTTTGGCTAAGATCAAGTGTAGTATCTGTTCTTATCAGTTTAATATCTGATACGTCCCCTATCTGGGGACCATATATTAAATGGATTTTTAGAACAGGGAGATGGAAAAAGAGCTTGCTCTGTCCACTCCACGCATTGACCTGGTATTGCAGTACCTCCAGGAACGGTGCACCCCTTCTTAACCCAGTTTCCAAAAGCAGAACTCAATTCACCTGATTCATATTAGCCCGATTTAATGAATTGGAAGAAAGCATACGTCTTCATATGCACCTCAATTTGGCCCATTCACTTTTCACACTTCCTCCTTTTGTTTTTTATCTTTCACACTTTTGACTTTCTTTATTCATCCAAATAGCAAACTCATCACCACTCAACCTGACCAACTCGGCTATGTCCCCGTGCTGCAGTTCTCTGTCTTATCTAGATCATTTGCAATTGAATGGAATAGATCCCTTTTGGACAAAGTGGATTCACCTGCTGCTGCAGTGACCACAGGTGTGATAAGATCTAGAATTGGCATCTGGTGCGATCTCTCCGCTTCCACTCCAAAGAAAGTTACCTGTTTATTCCTATCATGCATTGGTTTTTGGGGTTTTCTTTGAGTAATGATGATCTCTTTAGTAGTCTGTTGGCGCCCTCTCCTGGAGGAATAGTTTGCTTGCTCTTGGACATTCTAAAAGAGAGGTCATGATAGACATTGAGCTTCTGAGCTCAATTGGGGACAGTCATGGGTGATGAATGTTTGCAACCTACTGCGAAGCCTCATACCGCAATATAAGGAACGTCAAATACTAAGAAAGGGCGGCCTATGAAAGAATTACTACTTTCAATAAGTACACTTAAACGGCTAATTGGGAATAGAAAAACTGTAAAAAGCCCTCTGAGAAAGCCCCCCTCTAACCTTTGATAGTAAGCTTTTCTGTAGTCTGCCTGTTGATGTATTTTCCGTTTGAACTGTGCACAACATGAAGAGACGGAACACTGGCGGCTTGTCACAATGCCCCCCGATGACATCACAATAGCGCTGCTGCCTAGAAAACAAGCTGCGCAGAAGAAGTTGTTCTTTGGGTGGGAGGGTGGGCTAGTGGAAGGAGGGGGCAATCTCTTTTTTTCCCGGGTGGTAGGGGGATGACAGGAGAAGGGAAGCGGGTGGTGAGAAAGGTACAGAGGGCAGGGTTTGGGGGCTGGGAAGGAAAGGGAAAAGATTAGGGTTTGGGGATGATGAAAGGGCTTTCTACGGGTAAGGATGGCAAAGGGTGGCAGTGACGGAAAGTCAGGCAACCTGTCCTGTCCGTCTTTTTGTATCGTGAATTGGAAAGACTGCAAGGGGGAGGGGAGTTGCTTGCGCCCTAAAGGAGGAGTTATTCAGATTCATTGCAGTGGGCGGCGGCTGCAAAACGCACCATTCTTCTTGTTTTTGCTCTGCAAAGCAGCCTTTTCAAGGGTTGGCTTGGGTGACAAAATGTCTTGTGTAGGCGTGGGTTTGTCTCCCTCTCGCTCTCTCTCCCTAAGATGTGTCCGGCATAGGCCAGGGTGCCACTCGAGGCCCAAACCAATTCTGGTTATCGCTTCTCGGCCTTTTGGCTAAGATCAAGTGTAGTATCTGTTCTTATCAGTTTAATATCTGATACGTCCCCTATCTGGGGACCATATATTAAATGGATTTTTAGAACAGGGAGATGGAAAAAGAGCTTGCTCTGTCCACTCCACGCATTGACCTGGTATTGCAGTACCTCCAGGAACGGTGCACCCCTTCTTAACCCAGTTTCCAAAAGCAGAACTCAATTCACCTGATTCATATTAGCCCGATTTAATGAATTGGAAGAAAGCATACGTCTTCATATGCACCTCAATTTGGCCCATTCACTTTTCACACTTCCTCCTTTTGTTTTTTATCTTTCACACTTTTGACTTTCTTTATTCATCCAAATAGCAAACTCATCACCACTCAACCTGACCAACTCGGCTATGTCCCCGTGCTGCAGTTCTCTGTCTTATCTAGATCATTTGCAATTGAATGGAATAGATCCCTTTTGGACAAAGTGGATTCACCTGCTGCTGCAGTGACCACAGGTGTGATAAGATCTAGAATTGGCATCTGGTGCGATCTCTCCGCTTCCACTCCAAAGAAAGTTACCTGTTTATTCCTATCATGCATTGGTTTTTGGGGTTTTCTTTGAGTAATGATGATCTCTTTAGTAGTCTGTTGGCGCCCTCTCCTGGAGGAATAGTTTGCTTGCTCTTGGACATTCTAAAAGAGAGGTCATGATAGACATTGAGCTTCTGAGCTCAATTGGGGACAGTCATGGGTGATGAATGTTTGCAACCTACTGCGAAGCCTCATACCGCAATATAAGGAACGTCAAATACTAAGAAAGGGCGGCCTATGAAAGAATTACTACTTTCAATAAGTACACTTAAACGGCTAATTGGGAATAGAAAAACTGTAAAAAGCCCTCTGAGAAAGCCCCCCTCTAACCTTTGATAGTAAGCTTTTCTGTAGTCTGCCTGTTGATGTATTTTCCGTTTGAACTGTGCACAACATGAAGAGACGGAACACTGGCGGCTTGTCACAATGCCCCCCGATGACATCACAATAGCGCTGCTGCCTAGAAAACAAGCTGCGCAGAAGAAGTTGTTCTTTGGGTGGGAGGGTGGGCTAGTGGAAGGAGGGGGCAATCTCTTTTTTTCCCGGGTGGTAGGGGGATGACAGGAGAAGGGAAGCGGGTGGTGAGAAAGGTACAGAGGGCAGGGTTTGGGGGCTGGGAAGGAAAGGGAAAAGATTAGGGTTTGGGGATGATGAAAGGGCTTTCTACGGGTAAGGATGGCAAAGGGTGGCAGTGACGGAAAGTCAGGCAACCTGTCCTGTCCGTCTTTTTGTATCGTGAATTGGAAAGACTGCAAGGGGGAGGGGAGTTGCTTGCGCCCTAAAGGAGGAGTTATTCAGATTCATTGCAGTGGGCGGCGGCTGCAAAACGCACCATTCTTCTTGTTTTTGCTCTGCAAAGCAGCCTTTTCAAGGGTTGGCTTGGGTGACAAAATGTCTTGTGTAGGCGTGGGTTTGTCTCCCTCTCGCTCTCTCTCCCTAAGATGTGTCCGGCATAGGCCAGGGTGCCACTCGAGGCCCAAACCAATTCTGGTTATCGCTTCTCGGCCTTTTGGCTAAGATCAAGTGTAGTATCTGTTCTTATCAGTTTAATATCTGATACGTCCCCTATCTGGGGACCATATATTAAATGGATTTTTAGAACAGGGAGATGGAAAAAGAGCTTGCTCTGTCCACTCCACGCATTGACCTGGTATTGCAGTACCTCCAGGAACGGTGCACCCCTTCTTAACCCAGTTTCCAAAAGCAGAACTCAATTCACCTGATTCATATTAGCCCGATTTAATGAATTGGAAGAAAGCATACGTCTTCATATGCACCTCAATTTGGCCCATTCACTTTTCACACTTCCTCCTTTTGTTTTTTATCTTTCACACTTTTGACTTTCTTTATTCATCCAAATAGCAAACTCATCACCACTCAACCTGACCAACTCGGCTATGTCCCCGTGCTGCAGTTCTCTGTCTTATCTAGATCATTTGCAATTGAATGGAATAGATCCCTTTTGGACAAAGTGGATTCACCTGCTGCTGCAGTGACCACAGGTGTGATAAGATCTAGAATTGGCATCTGGTGCGATCTCTCCGCTTCCACTCCAAAGAAAGTTACCTGTTTATTCCTATCATGCATTGGTTTTTGGGGTTTTCTTTGAGTAATGATGATCTCTTTAGTAGTCTGTTGGCGCCCTCTCCTGGAGGAATAGTTTGCTTGCTCTTGGACATTCTAAAAGAGAGGTCATGATAGACATTGAGCTTCTGAGCTCAATTGGGGACAGTCATGGGTGATGAATGTTTGCAACCTACTGCGAAGCCTCATACCGCAATATAAGGAACGTCAAATACTAAGAAAGGGCGGCCTATGAAAGAATTACTACTTTCAATAAGTACACTTAAACGGCTAATTGGGAATAGAAAAACTGTAAAAAGCCCTCTGAGAAAGCCCCCCTCTAACCTTTGATAGTAAGCTTTTCTGTAGTCTGCCTGTTGATGTATTTTCCGTTTGAACTGTGCACAACATGAAGAGACGGAACACTGGCGGCTTGTCACAATGCCCCCCGATGACATCACAATAGCGCTGCTGCCTAGAAAACAAGCTGCGCAGAAGAAGTTGTTCTTTGGGTGGGAGGGTGGGCTAGTGGAAGGAGGGGGCAATCTCTTTTTTTCCCGGGTGGTAGGGGGATGACAGGAGAAGGGAAGCGGGTGGTGAGAAAGGTACAGAGGGCAGGGTTTGGGGGCTGGGAAGGAAAGGGAAAAGATTAGGGTTTGGGGATGATGAAAGGGCTTTCTACGGGTAAGGATGGCAAAGGGTGGCAGTGACGGAAAGTCAGGCAACCTGTCCTGTCCGTCTTTTTGTATCGTGAATTGGAAAGACTGCAAGGGGGAGGGGAGTTGCTTGCGCCCTAAAGGAGGAGTTATTCAGATTCATTGCAGTGGGCGGCGGCTGCAAAACGCACCATTCTTCTTGTTTTTGCTCTGCAAAGCAGCCTTTTCAAGGGTTGGCTTGGGTGACAAAATGTCTTGTGTAGGCGTGGGTTTGTCTCCCTCTCGCTCTCTCTCCCTAAGATGTGTCCGGCATAGGCCAGGGTGCCACTCGAGGCCCAAACCAATTCTGGTTATCGCTTCTCGGCCTTTTGGCTAAGATCAAGTGTAGTTTGGGAGGGTACTACCTTGGTTGTTGCTGAAAGGTGCCAGGGTATTGCACAACTGCTGGCCTTGGGGGAGTGTGCATCGTAGGATGTCATAGCCCTCTTGTGACGGACAGTTACCTGGGCAACGAGAGGCGGTCACTTTATTATTTTCAAACTCATCCTTCAAAAAAAAAAAAAAAAAAAAAAAAATCTGTTCTTATCAGTTTAATATCTGATACGTCCCCTATCTGGGGACCATATATTAAATGGATTTTTAGAACAGGGAGATGGAAAAAGAGCTTGCTCTGTCCACTCCACGCATTGACCTGGTATTGCAGTACCTCCAGGAACGGTGCACCCCTTCTTAACCCAGTTTCCAAAAGCAGAACTCAATTCACCTGATTCATATTAGCCCGATTTAATGAATTGGAAGAAAGCATACGTCTTCATATGCACCTCAATTTGGCCCATTCACTTTTCACACTTCCTCCTTTTGTTTTTTATCTTTCACACTTTTGACTTTCTTTATTCATCCAAATAGCAAACTCATCACCACTCAACCTGACCAACTCGGCTATGTCCCCGTGCTGCAGTTCTCTGTCTTATCTAGATCATTTGCAATTGAATGGAATAGATCCCTTTTGGACAAAGTGGATTCACCTGCTGCTGCAGTGACCACAGGTGTGATAAGATCTAGAATTGGCATCTGGTGCGATCTCTCCGCTTCCACTCCAAAGAAAGTTACCTGTTTATTCCTATCATGCATTGGTTTTTGGGGTTTTCTTTGAGTAATGATGATCTCTTTAGTAGTCTGTTGGCGCCCTCTCCTGGAGGAATAGTTTGCTTGCTCTTGGACATTCTAAAAGAGAGGTCATGATAGACATTGAGCTTCTGAGCTCAATTGGGGACAGTCATGGGTGATGAATGTTTGCAACCTACTGCGAAGCCTCATACCGCAATATAAGGAACGTCAAATACTAAGAAAGGGCGGCCTATGAAAGAATTACTACTTTCAATAAGTACACTTAAACGGCTAATTGGGAATAGAAAAACTGTAAAAAGCCCTCTGAGAAAGCCCCCCTCTAACCTTTGATAGTAAGCTTTTCTGTAGTCTGCCTGTTGATGTATTTTCCGTTTGAACTGTGCACAACATGAAGAGACGGAACACTGGCGGCTTGTCACAATGCCCCCCGATGACATCACAATAGCGCTGCTGCCTAGAAAACAAGCTGCGCAGAAGAAGTTGTTCTTTGGGTGGGAGGGTGGGCTAGTGGAAGGAGGGGGCAATCTCTTTTTTTCCCGGGTGGTAGGGGGATGACAGGAGAAGGGAAGCGGGTGGTGAGAAAGGTACAGAGGGCAGGGTTTGGGGGCTGGGAAGGAAAGGGAAAAGATTAGGGTTTGGGGATGATGAAAGGGCTTTCTACGGGTAAGGATGGCAAAGGGTGGCAGTGACGGAAAGTCAGGCAACCTGTCCTGTCCGTCTTTTTGTATCGTGAATTGGAAAGACTGCAAGGGGGAGGGGAGTTGCTTGCGCCCTAAAGGAGGAGTTATTCAGATTCATTGCAGTGGGCGGCGGCTGCAAAACGCACCATTCTTCTTGTTTTTGCTCTGCAAAGCAGCCTTTTCAAGGGTTGGCTTGGGTGACAAAATGTCTTGTGTAGGCGTGGGTTTGTCTCCCTCTCGCTCTCTCTCCCTAAGATGTGTCCGGCATAGGCCAGGGTGCCACTCGAGGCCCAAACCAATTCTGGTTATCGCTTCTCGGCCTTTTGGCTAAGATCAAGTGTAGTATCTGTTCTTATCAGTTTAATATCTGATACGTCCCCTATCTGGGGACCATATATTAAATGGATTTTTAGAACAGGGAGATGGAAAAAGAGCTTGCTCTGTCCACTCCACGCATTGACCTGGTATTGCAGTACCTCCAGGAACGGTGCACCCCTTCTTAACCCAGTTTCCAAAAGCAGAACTCAATTCACCTGATTCATATTAGCCCGATTTAATGAATTGGAAGAAAGCATACGTCTTCATATGCACCTCAATTTGGCCCATTCACTTTTCACACTTCCTCCTTTTGTTTTTTATCTTTCACACTTTTGACTTTCTTTATTCATCCAAATAGCAAACTCATCACCACTCAACCTGACCAACTCGGCTATGTCCCCGTGCTGCAGTTCTCTGTCTTATCTAGATCATTTGCAATTGAATGGAATAGATCCCTTTTGGACAAAGTGGATTCACCTGCTGCTGCAGTGACCACAGGTGTGATAAGATCTAGAATTGGCATCTGGTGCGATCTCTCCGCTTCCACTCCAAAGAAAGTTACCTGTTTATTCCTATCATGCATTGGTTTTTGGGGTTTTCTTTGAGTAATGATGATCTCTTTAGTAGTCTGTTGGCGCCCTCTCCTGGAGGAATAGTTTGCTTGCTCTTGGACATTCTAAAAGAGAGGTCATGATAGACATTGAGCTTCTGAGCTCAATTGGGGACAGTCATGGGTGATGAATGTTTGCAACCTACTGCGAAGCCTCATACCGCAATATAAGGAACGTCAAATACTAAGAAAGGGCGGCCTATGAAAGAATTACTACTTTCAATAAGTACACTTAAACGGCTAATTGGGAATAGAAAAACTGTAAAAAGCCCTCTGAGAAAGCCCCCCTCTAACCTTTGATAGTAAGCTTTTCTGTAGTCTGCCTGTTGATGTATTTTCCGTTTGAACTGTGCACAACATGAAGAGACGGAACACTGGCGGCTTGTCACAATGCCCCCCGATGACATCACAATAGCGCTGCTGCCTAGAAAACAAGCTGCGCAGAAGAAGTTGTTCTTTGGGTGGGAGGGTGGGCTAGTGGAAGGAGGGGGCAATCTCTTTTTTTCCCGGGTGGTAGGGGGATGACAGGAGAAGGGAAGCGGGTGGTGAGAAAGGTACAGAGGGCAGGGTTTGGGGGCTGGGAAGGAAAGGGAAAAGATTAGGGTTTGGGGATGATGAAAGGGCTTTCTACGGGTAAGGATGGCAAAGGGTGGCAGTGACGGAAAGT
Organism: Anomaloglossus baeobatrachus; assembly: GCF_048569485.1. Lineage (NCBI taxonomy): Eukaryota > Metazoa > Chordata > Amphibia > Anura > Aromobatidae > Anomaloglossus > Anomaloglossus baeobatrachus. Next base: position 97,200 of record NW_027444952.1, read on the forward strand.
CAGGCAACCTGTCCTGTCCGTCTTTTTGTATCGTGAATTGGAAAGACTGCAAGGGGGAGGGGAGTTGCTTGCGCCCTAAAGGAGGAGTTATTCAGATTCATTGCAGTGGGCGGCGGCTGCAAAACGCACCATTCTTCTTGTTTTTGCTCTGCAAAGCAGCCTTTTCAAGGGTTGGCTTGGGTGACAAAATGTCTTGTGTAGGCGTGGGTTTGTCTCCCTCTCGCTCTCTCTCCCTAAGATGTGTCCGGCATAGGCCAGGGTGCCACTCGAGGCCCAAACCAATTCTGGTTATCGCTTCTCGGCCTTTTGGCTAAGATCAAGTGTAGTATCTGTTCTTATCAGTTTAATATCTGATACGTCCCCTATCTGGGGACCATATATTAAATGGATTTTTAGAACAGGGAGATGGAAAAAGAGCTTGCTCTGTCCACTCCACGCATTGACCTGGTATTGCAGTACCTCCAGGAACGGTGCACCCCTTCTTAACCCAGTTTCCAAAAGCAGAACTCAATTCACCTGATTCATATTAGCCCGATTTAATGAATTGGAAGAAAGCATACGTCTTCATATGCACCTCAATTTGGCCCATTCACTTTTCACACTTCCTCCTTTTGTTTTTTATCTTTCACACTTTTGACTTTCTTTATTCATCCAAATAGCAAACTCATCACCACTCAACCTGACCAACTCGGCTATGTCCCCGTGCTGCAGTTCTCTGTCTTATCTAGATCATTTGCAATTGAATGGAATAGATCCCTTTTGGACAAAGTGGATTCACCTGCTGCTGCAGTGACCACAGGTGTGATAAGATCTAGAATTGGCATCTGGTGCGATCTCTCCGCTTCCACTCCAAAGAAAGTTACCTGTTTATTCCTATCATGCATTGGTTTTTGGGGTTTTCTTTGAGTAATGATGATCTCTTTAGTAGTCTGTTGGCGCCCTCTCCTGGAGGAATAGTTTGCTTGCTCTTGGACATTCTAAAAGAGAGGTCATGATAGACATTGAGCTTCTGAGCTCAATTGGGGACAGTCATGGGTGATGAATGTTTGCAACCTACTGCGAAGCCTCATACCGCAATATAAGGAACGTCAAATACTAAGAAAGGGCGGCCTATGAAAGAATTACTACTTTCAATAAGTACACTTAAACGGCTAATTGGGAATAGAAAAACTGTAAAAAGCCCTCTGAGAAAGCCCCCCTCTAACCTTTGATAGTAAGCTTTTCTGTAGTCTGCCTGTTGATGTATTTTCCGTTTGAACTGTGCACAACATGAAGAGACGGAACACTGGCGGCTTGTCACAATGCCCCCCGATGACATCACAATAGCGCTGCTGCCTAGAAAACAAGCTGCGCAGAAGAAGTTGTTCTTTGGGTGGGAGGGTGGGCTAGTGGAAGGAGGGGGCAATCTCTTTTTTTCCCGGGTGGTAGGGGGATGACAGGAGAAGGGAAGCGGGTGGTGAGAAAGGTACAGAGGGCAGGGTTTGGGGGCTGGGAAGGAAAGGGAAAAGATTAGGGTTTGGGGATGATGAAAGGGCTTTCTACGGGTAAGGATGGCAAAGGGTGGCAGTGACGGAAAGTCAGGCAACCTGTCCTGTCCGTCTTTTTGTATCGTGAATTGGAAAGACTGCAAGGGGGAGGGGAGTTGCTTGCGCCCTAAAGGAGGAGTTATTCAGATTCATTGCAGTGGGCGGCGGCTGCAAAACGCACCATTCTTCTTGTTTTTGCTCTGCAAAGCAGCCTTTTCAAGGGTTGGCTTGGGTGACAAAATGTCTTGTGTAGGCGTGGGTTTGTCTCCCTCTCGCTCTCTCTCCCTAAGATGTGTCCGGCATAGGCCAGGGTGCCACTCGAGGCCCAAACCAATTCTGGTTATCGCTTCTCGGCCTTTTGGCTAAGATCAAGTGTAGTATCTGTTCTTATCAGTTTAATATCTGATACGTCCCCTATCTGGGGACCATATATTAAATGGATTTTTAGAACAGGGAGATGGAAAAAGAGCTTGCTCTGTCCACTCCACGCATTGACCTGGTATTGCAGTACCTCCAGGAACGGTGCACCCCTTCTTAACCCAGTTTCCAAAAGCAGAACTCAATTCACCTGATTCATATTAGCCCGATTTAATGAATTGGAAGAAAGCATACGTCTTCATATGCACCTCAATTTGGCCCATTCACTTTTCACACTTCCTCCTTTTGTTTTTTATCTTTCACACTTTTGACTTTCTTTATTCATCCAAATAGCAAACTCATCACCACTCAACCTGACCAACTCGGCTATGTCCCCGTGCTGCAGTTCTCTGTCTTATCTAGATCATTTGCAATTGAATGGAATAGATCCCTTTTGGACAAAGTGGATTCACCTGCTGCTGCAGTGACCACAGGTGTGATAAGATCTAGAATTGGCATCTGGTGCGATCTCTCCGCTTCCACTCCAAAGAAAGTTACCTGTTTATTCCTATCATGCATTGGTTTTTGGGGTTTTCTTTGAGTAATGATGATCTCTTTAGTAGTCTGTTGGCGCCCTCTCCTGGAGGAATAGTTTGCTTGCTCTTGGACATTCTAAAAGAGAGGTCATGATAGACATTGAGCTTCTGAGCTCAATTGGGGACAGTCATGGGTGATGAATGTTTGCAACCTACTGCGAAGCCTCATACCGCAATATAAGGAACGTCAAATACTAAGAAAGGGCGGCCTATGAAAGAATTACTACTTTCAATAAGTACACTTAAACGGCTAATTGGGAATAGAAAAACTGTAAAAAGCCCTCTGAGAAAGCCCCCCTCTAACCTTTGATAGTAAGCTTTTCTGTAGTCTGCCTGTTGATGTATTTTCCGTTTGAACTGTGCACAACATGAAGAGACGGAACACTGGCGGCTTGTCACAATGCCCCCGCTGACATCACAATAGCGCTGCTGCCTAGAAAACAAGCTGCGCAGAAGAAGTTGTTCTTTGGGTGGGAGGGTGGGCTAGTGGAAGGAGGGGGCAATCTCTTTTTTTCCCGGGTGGTAGGGGGATGACAGGAGAAGGGAAGCGGGTGGTGAGAAAGGTACAGAGGGCAGGGTTTGGGGGCTGGGAAGGAAAGGGAAAAGATTAGGGTTTGGGGATGATGAAAGGGCTTTCTACGGGTAAGGATGGCAAAGGGTGGCAGTGACGGAAAGTCAGGCAACCTGTCCTGTCCGTCTTTTTGTATCGTGAATTGGAAAGACTGCAAGGGGGAGGGGAGTTGCTTGCGCCCTAAAGGAGGAGTTATTCAGATTCATTGCAGTGGGCGGCGGCTGCAAAACGCACCATTCTTCTTGTTTTTGCTCTGCAAAGCAGCCTTTTCAAGGGTTGGCTTGGGTGACAAAATGTCTTGTGTAGGCGTGGGTTTGTCTCCCTCTCGCTCTCTCTCCCTAAGATGTGTCCGGCATAGGCCAGGGTGCCACTCGAGGCCCAAACCAATTCTGGTTATCGCTTCTCGGCCTTTTGGCTAAGATCAAGTGTAGTATCTGTTCTTATCAGTTTAATATCTGATACGTCCCCTATCTGGGGACCATATATTAAATGGATTTTTAGAACAGGGAGATGGAAAAAGAGCTTGCTCTGTCCACTCCACGCATTGACCTGGTATTGCAGTACCTCCAGGAACGGTGCACCCCTTCTTAACCCAGTTTCCAAAAGCAGAACTCAATTCACCTGATTCATATTAGCCCGATTTAATGAATTGGAAGAAAGCATACGTCTTCATATGCACCTCAATTTGGCCCATTCACTTTTCACACTTCCTCCTTTTGTTTTTTATCTTTCACACTTTTGACTTTCTTTATTCATCCAAATAGCAAACTCATCACCACTCAACCTGACCAACTCGGCTATGTCCCCGTGCTGCAGTTCTCTGTCTTATCTAGATCATTTGCAATTGAATGGAATAGATCCCTTTTGGACAAAGTGGATTCACCTGCTGCTGCAGTGACCACAGGTGTGATAAGATCTAGAATTGGCATCTGGTGCGATCTCTCCGCTTCCACTCCAAAGAAAGTTACCTGTTTATTCCTATCATGCATTGGTTTTTGGGGTTTTCTTTGAGTAATGATGATCTCTTTAGTAGTCTGTTGGCGCCCTCTCCTGGAGGAATAGTTTGCTTGCTCTTGGACATTCTAAAAGAGAGGTCATGATAGACATTGAGCTTCTGAGCTCAATTGGGGACAGTCATGGGTGATGAATGTTTGCAACCTACTGCGAAGCCTCATACCGCAATATAAGGAACGTCAAATACTAAGAAAGGGCGGCCTATGAAAGAATTACTACTTTCAATAAGTACACTTAAACGGCTAATTGGGAATAGAAAAACTGTAAAAAGCCCTCTGAGAAAGCCCCCCTCTAACCTTTGATAGTAAGCTTTTCTGTAGTCTGCCTGTTGATGTATTTTCCGTTTGAACTGTGCACAACATGAAGAGACGGAACACTGGCGGCTTGTCACAATGCCCCCCGATGACATCACAATAGCGCTGCTGCCTAGAAAACAAGCTGCGCAGAAGAAGTTGTTCTTTGGGTGGGAGGGTGGGCTAGTGGAAGGAGGGGGCAATCTCTTTTTTTCCCGGGTGGTAGGGGGATGACAGGAGAAGGGAAGCGGGTGGTGAGAAAGGTACAGAGGGCAGGGTTTGGGGGCTGGGAAGGAAAGGGAAAAGATTAGGGTTTGGGGATGATGAAAGGGCTTTCTACGGGTAAGGATGGCAAAGGGTGGCAGTGACGGAAAGTCAGGCAACCTGTCCTGTCCGTCTTTTTGTATCGTGAATTGGAAAGACTGCAAGGGGGAGGGGAGTTGCTTGCGCCCTAAAGGAGGAGTTATTCAGATTCATTGCAGTGGGCGGCGGCTGCAAAACGCACCATTCTTCTTGTTTTTGCTCTGCAAAGCAGCCTTTTCAAGGGTTGGCTTGGGTGACAAAATGTCTTGTGTAGGCGTGGGTTTGTCTCCCTCTCGCTCTCTCTCCCTAAGATGTGTCCGGCATAGGCCAGGGTGCCACTCGAGGCCCAAACCAATTCTGGTTATCGCTTCTCGGCCTTTTGGCTAAGATCAAGTGTAGTATCTGTTCTTATCAGTTTAATATCTGATACGTCCCCTATCTGGGGACCATATATTAAATGGATTTTTAGAACAGGGAGATGGAAAAAGAGCTTGCTCTGTCCACTCCACGCATTGACCTGGTATTGCAGTACCTCCAGGAACGGTGCACCCCTTCTTAACCCAGTTTCCAAAAGCAGAACTCAATTCACCTGATTCATATTAGCCCGATTTAATGAATTGGAAGAAAGCATACGTCTTCATATGCACCTCAATTTGGCCCATTCACTTTTCACACTTCCTCCTTTTGTTTTTTATCTTTCACACTTTTGACTTTCTTTATTCATCCAAATAGCAAACTCATCACCACTCAACCTGACCAACTCGGCTATGTCCCCGTGCTGCAGTTCTCTGTCTTATCTAGATCATTTGCAATTGAATGGAATAGATCCCTTTTGGACAAAGTGGATTCACCTGCTGCTGCAGTGACCACAGGTGTGATAAGATCTAGAATTGGCATCTGGTGCGATCTCTCCGCTTCCACTCCAAAGAAAGTTACCTGTTTATTCCTATCATGCATTGGTTTTTGGGGTTTTCTTTGAGTAATGATGATCTCTTTAGTAGTCTGTTGGCGCCCTCTCCTGGAGGAATAGTTTGCTTGCTCTTGGACATTCTAAAAGAGAGGTCATGATAGACATTGAGCTTCTGAGCTCAATTGGGGACAGTCATGGGTGATGAATGTTTGCAACCTACTGCGAAGCCTCATACCGCAATATAAGGAACGTCAAATACTAAGAAAGGGCGGCCTATGAAAGAATTACTACTTTCAATAAGTACACTTAAACGGCTAATTGGGAATAGAAAAACTGTAAAAAGCCCTCTGAGAAAGCCCCCCTCTAACCTTTGATAGTAAGCTTTTCTGTAGTCTGCCTGTTGATGTATTTTCCGTTTGAACTGTGCACAACATGAAGAGACGGAACACTGGCGGCTTGTCACAATGCCCCCCGATGACATCACAATAGCGCTGCTGCCTAGAAAACAAGCTGCGCAGAAGAAGTTGTTCTTTGGGTGGGAGGGTGGGCTAGTGGAAGGAGGGGGCAATCTCTTTTTTTCCCGGGTGGTAGGGGGATGACAGGAGAAGGGAAGCGGGTGGTGAGAAAGGTACAGAGGGCAGGGTTTGGGGGCTGGGAAGGAAAGGGAAAAGATTAGGGTTTGGGGATGATGAAAGGGCTTTCTACGGGTAAGGATGGCAAAGGGTGGCAGTGACGGAAAGTCAGGCAACCTGTCCTGTCCGTCTTTTTGTATCGTGAATTGGAAAGACTGCAAGGGGGAGGGGAGTTGCTTGCGCCCTAAAGGAGGAGTTATTCAGATTCATTGCAGTGGGCGGCGGCTGCAAAACGCACCATTCTTCTTGTTTTTGCTCTGCAAAGCAGCCTTTTCAAGGGTTGGCTTGGGTGACAAAATGTCTTGTGTAGGCGTGGGTTTGTCTCCCTCTCGCTCTCTCTCCCTAAGATGTGTCCGGCATAGGCCAGGGTGCCACTCGAGGCCCAAACCAATTCTGGTTATCGCTTCTCGGCCTTTTGGCTAAGATCAAGTGTAGTATCTGTTCTTATCAGTTTAATATCTGATACGTCCCCTATCTGGGGACCATATATTAAATGGATTTTTAGAACAGGGAGATGGAAAAAGAGCTTGCTCTGTCCACTCCACGCATTGACCTGGTATTGCAGTACCTCCAGGAACGGTGCACCCCTTCTTAACCCAGTTTCCAAAAGCAGAACTCAATTCACCTGATTCATATTAGCCCGATTTAATGAATTGGAAGAAAGCATACGTCTTCATATGCACCTCAATTTGGCCCATTCACTTTTCACACTTCCTCCTTTTGTTTTTTATCTTTCACACTTTTGACTTTCTTTATTCATCCAAATAGCAAACTCATCACCACTCAACCTGACCAACTCGGCTATGTCCCCGTGCTGCAGTTCTCTGTCTTATCTAGATCATTTGCAATTGAATGGAATAGATCCCTTTTGGACAAAGTGGATTCACCTGCTGCTGCAGTGACCACAGGTGTGATAAGATCTAGAATTGGCATCTGGTGCGATCTCTCCGCTTCCACTCCAAAGAAAGTTACCTGTTTATTCCTATCATGCATTGGTTTTTGGGGTTTTCTTTGAGTAATGATGATCTCTTTAGTAGTCTGTTGGCGCCCTCTCCTGGAGGAATAGTTTGCTTGCTCTTGGACATTCTAAAAGAGAGGTCATGATAGACATTGAGCTTCTGAGCTCAATTGGGGACAGTCATGGGTGATGAATGTTTGCAACCTACTGCGAAGCCTCATACCGCAATATAAGGAACGTCAAATACTAAGAAAGGGCGGCCTATGAAAGAATTACTACTTTCAATAAGTACACTTAAACGGCTAATTGGGAATAGAAAAACTGTAAAAAGCCCTCTGAGAAAGCCCCCCTCTAACCTTTGATAGTAAGCTTTTCTGTAGTCTGCCTGTTGATGTATTTTCCGTTTGAACTGTGCACAACATGAAGAGACGGAACACTGGCGGCTTGTCACAATGCCCCCCGATGACATCACAATAGCGCTGCTGCCTAGAAAACAAGCTGCGCAGAAGAAGTTGTTCTTTGGGTGGGAGGGTGGGCTAGTGGAAGGAGGGGGCAATCTCTTTTTTTCCCGGGTGGTAGGGGGATGACAGGAGAAGGGAAGCGGGTGGTGAGAAAGGTACAGAGGGCAGGGTTTGGGGGCTGGGAAGGAAAGGGAAAAGATTAGGGTTTGGGGATCATGAAAGGGCTTTCTACGGGTAAGGATGGCAAAGGGTGGCAGTGACGGAAAGTCAGGCAACCTGTCCTGTCCGTCTTTTTGTATCGTGAATTGGAAAGACTGCAAGGGGGAGGGGAGTTGCTTGCGCCCTAAAGGAGGAGTTATTCAGATTCATTGCAGTGGGCGGCGGCTGCAAAATGCACCATTCTTCTTGTTTTTGCTCTGCAAAGCAGCCTTTTCAAGGGTTGGCTTGGGTGACAAAATGTCTTGTGTAGGCGTGGGTTTGTCTCCCTCTCGCTCTCTCTCCCTAAGATGTGTCCGGCATAGGCCAGGGTGCCACTCGAGGCCCAAACCAATTCTGGTTATCGCTTCTCGGCCTTTTGGCTAAGATCAAGTGTAGTATCTGTTCTTATCAGTTTAATATCTGATACGTCCCCTATCTGGGGACCATATATTAAATGGATTTTTAGAACAGGGAGATGGAAAAAGAGCTTGCTCTGTCCACTCCACGCATTGACCTGGTATTGCAGTACCTCCAGGAACGGTGCACCCCTTCTTAACCCAGTTTCCAAAAGCAGAACTCAATTCACCTGATTCATATTAGCCCGATTTAATGAATTGGAAGAAAGCATACGTCTTCATATGCACCTCAATTTGGCCCATTCACTTTTCACACTTCCTCCTTTTGTTTTTTATCTTTCACACTTTTGACTTTCTTTATTCATCCAAATAGCAAACTCATCACCACTCAACCTGACCAACTCGGCTATGTCCCCGTGCTGCAGTTCTCTGTCTTATCTAGATCATTTGCAATTGAATGGAATAGATCCCTTTTGGACAAAGTGGATTCACCTGCTGCTGCAGTGACCACAGGTGTGATAAGATCTAGAATTGGCATCTGGTGCGATCTCTCCGCTTCCACTCCAAAGAAAGTTACCTGTTTATTCCTATCATGCATTGGTTTTTGGGGTTTTCTTTGAGTAATGATGATCTCTTTAGTAGTCTGTTGGCGCCCTCTCCTGGAGGAATAGTTTGCTTGCTCTTGGACATTCTAAAAGAGAGGTCATGATAGACATTGAGCTTCTGAGCTCAATTGGGGACAGTCATGGGTGATGAATGTTTGCAACCTACTGCGAAGCCTCATACCGCAATATAAGGAACGTCAAATACTAAGAAAGGGCGGCCTATGAAAGAATTACTACTTTCAATAAGTACACTTAAACGGCTAATTGGGAATAGAAAAACTGTAAAAAGCCCTCTGAGAAAGCCCCCCTCTAACCTTTGATAGTAAGCTTTTCTGTAGTCTGCCTGTTGATGTATTTTCCGTTTGAACTGTGCACAACATGAAGAGACGGAACACTGGCGGCTTGTCACAATGCCCCCCGATGACATCACAATAGCGCTGCTGCCTAGAAAACAAGCTGCGCAGAAGAAGTTGTTCTTTGGGTGGGAGGGTGGGCTAGTGGAAGGAGGGGGCAATCTCTTTTTTTCCCGGGTGGTAGGGGGATGACAGGAGAAGGGAAGCGGGTGGTGAGAAAGGTACAGAGGGCAGGGTTTGGGGGCTGGGAAGGAAAGGGAAAAGATTAGGGTTTGGGGATGATGAAAGGGCTTTCTACGGGTAAGGATGGCAAAGGGTGGCAGTGACGGAAAGTCAGGCAACCTGTCCTGTCCGTCTTTTTGTATCGTGAATTGGAAAGACTGCAAGGGGGAGGGGAGTTGCTTGCGCCCTAAAGGAGGAGTTATTCAGATTCATTGCAGTGGGCGGCGGCTGCAAAACGCACCATTCTTCTTGTTTTTGCTCTGCAAAGCAGCCTTTTCAAGGGTTGGCTTGGGTGACAAAATGTCTTGTGTAGGCGTGGGTTTGTCTCCCTCTCGCTCTCTCTCCCTAAGATGTGTCCGGCATAGGCCAGGGTGCCACTCGAGGCCCAAACCAATTCTGGTTATCGCTTCTCGGCCTTTTGGCTAAGATCAAGTGTAGTAGTATCGTTTGAAAAGGTGGTTTAAGGCTCCGGCCACCTTAGTACAATGATGCAATGCACACTGGAAGGTTGCGCTTGTTAGTACTTTAGGAGGATAGTATATCCATCTAGAGGAAACCATGGCCCTACCAGGATCGAGGCTATTAGACTGAGTAAGTGTGGGGGTTATGGTGCAATGTGCCCCAGGAATGGACACCCTGGAGGGAGTCTGAACTTGCTAGGTTGGGACCCTGGTAAGCCTCAGACTCTGTCGCACGCCGCGCCTTGCCTATTCATACTTTCCAAGCATATTGCCCTATCCCGGCCTTCTGGCTAAGAAGGGAAATTTTTATAATCCCGGTCGGAGGTCCGGTCAGCTTTGGGCTGAGAAACCAACACTCGGTTGGAGGTCCGGGTCAGCTTTGGCTGAGAAACCAACACCCGGTTGGAGGTCCGGTTAGCCTTGGGCTGAGAAACCAACACCCGGTTGGAGGTCCGGTCAGCCTTGGGCTGAGAAACCAACACCCGGTTGGAGGTCCGGTCAGCCTTGGGCTGAGAAACCAACACCGGTTGACGGTCCGGGCAGTCTCGGCTGCGAAACCAACGACTAGTAGCTCCCTACTCCACTTGGGTAAGATGCCTCGGTGGACGCTGGGAGCAACAACAAGGCTCAACCAGGCTTCGGCTTGGGGGAGCACCGAAGATCCCTGACCCTCGCTGTGGCCTTCTGGCTCGGAGGGACAGGGTTGATTTTTGGGGATCCTCTTCTCACGGAGGGGTCCACACGAATCCTAGCCTTTGCACTGTTTTTGGTGTGACTTCGGTCATGCATTTTTGCGGTGCTTTGGAAAGCTTCATTAAATCAAAAATCTGTTCTTATCAGAAACCAACAACTAGTAGCTCTCTACTCCACTTGGGTAAGATGCCTGGGTGGACGCTGGGAGCAACGACAAGGCTCAACCAGGCTTCGGCTTGGGGGAGCACCGAAGATCCCTGACCCTTGCTGTGGCCTTCTGGCTCGGAGGGACGGGGTTGATTTTTGGGGACCCTCTCCTCACGGTGGGGTCCACACGAATCCTAGCCTTTGCACTGTTTTTGGTGTGACTTCGGTCATGCATTTTTTGTGGTGCTTTGGAAAGCTTCATTAAATCAAAAAAATCTGTTCTTATCAGTTTAATATCTGATACGTCCCCTATCTGGGGACCATATATTAAATGGATTTTTAGAACAGGGAGATGGAAAAAGAGCTTGCTCTGTCCACTCCACGCATTGACCTGGTATTGCAGTACCTCCAGGAACGGTGCACCCCTTCTTAACCCAGTTTCCAAAAGCAGAACTCAATTCACCTGATTCATATTAGCCCGATTTAATGAATTGGAAGAAAGCATACGTCTTCATATGCACCTCAATTTGGCCCATTCACTTTTCACACTTCCTCCTTTTGTTTTTTATCTTTCACACTTTTGACTTTCTTTATTCATCCAAATAGCAAACTCATCACCACTCAACCTGACCAACTCGGCTATGTCCCCGTGCTGCAGTTCTCTGTCTTATCTAGATCATTTGCAATTGAATGGAATAGATCCCTTTTGGACAAAGTGGATTCACCTGCTGCTGCAGTGACCACAGGTGTGATAAGATCTAGAATTGGCATCTGGTGCGATCTCTCCGCTTCCACTCCAAAGAAAGTTACCTGTTTATTCCTATCATGCATTGGTTTTTGGGGTTTTCTTTGAGTAATGATGATCTCTTTAGTAGTCTGTTGGCGCCCTCTCCTGGAGGAATAGTTTGCTTGCTCTTGGACATTCTAAAAGAGAGGTCATGATAGACATTGAGCTTCTGAGCTCAATTGGGGACAGTCATGGGTGATGAATGTTTGCAACCTACTGCGAAGCCTCATACCGCAATATAAGGAACGTCAAATACTAAGAAAGGGCGGCCTATGAAAGAATTACTACTTTCAATAAGTACACTTAAACGGCTAATTGGGAATAGAAAAACTGTAAAAAGCCCTCTGAGAAAGCCCCCCTCTAACCTTTGATAGTAAGCTTTTCTGTAGTCTGCCTGTTGATGTATTTTCCGTTTGAACTGTGCACAACATGAAGAGACGGAACACTGGCGGCTTGTCACAATGCCCCCCGATGACATCACAATAGCGCTGCTGCCTAGAAAACAAGCTGCGCAGAAGAAGTTGTTCTTTGGGTGGGAGGGTGGGCTAGTGGAAGGAGGGGGCAATCTCTTTTTTTCCCGGGTGGTAGGGGGATGACAGGAGAAGGGAAGCGGGTGGTGAGAAAGGTACAGAGGGCAGGGTTTGGGGGCTGGGAAGGAAAGGGAAAAGATTAGGGTTTGGGGATGATGAAAGGGCTTTCTACGGGTAAGGATGGCAAAGGGTGGCAGTGACGGAAAGTCAGGCAACCTGTCCTGTCCGTCTTTTTGTATCGTGAATTGGAAAGACTGCAAGGGGGAGGGGAGTTGCTTGCGCCCTAAAGGAGGAGTTATTCAGATTCATTGCAGTGGGCGGCGGCTGCAAAACGCACCATTCTTCTTGTTTTTGCTCTGCAAAGCAGCCTTTTCAAGGGTTGGCTTGGGTGACAAAATGTCTTGTGTAGGCGTGGGTTTGTCTCCCTCTCGCTCTCTCTCCCTAAGATGTGTCCGGCATAGGCCAGGGTGCCACTCGAGGCCCAAACCAATTCTGGTTATCGCTTCTCGGCCTTTTGGCTAAAATCAAGTGTAGTATCTGTTCTTATCAGTTTAATATCTGATACGTCCCCTATCTGGGGACCATATATTAAATGGATTTTTAGAACAGGGAGATGGAAAAAGAGCTTGCTCTGTCCACTCCACGCATTGACCTGGTATTGCAGTACCTCCAGGAACGGTGCACCCCTTCTTAACCCAGTTTCCAAAAGCAGAACTCAATTCACCTGATTCATATTAGCCCGATTTAATGAATTGGAAGAAAGCATACGTCTTCATATGCACCTCAATTTGGCCCATTCACTTTTCACACTTCCTCCTTTTGTTTTTTATCTTTCACACTTTTGACTTTCTTTATTCATCCAAATAGCAAACTCATCACCACTCAACCTGACCAACTCGGCTATGTCCCCGTGCTGCAGTTCTCTGTCTTATCTAGATCATTTGCAATTGAATGGAATAGATCCCTTTTGGACAAAGTGGATTCACCTGCTGCTGCAGTGACCACAGGTGTGATAAGATCTAGAATTGGCATCTGGTGCGATCTCTCCGCTTCCACTCCAAAGAAAGTTACCTGTTTATTCCTATCATGCATTGGTTTTTGGGGTTTTCTTTGAGTAATGATGATCTCTTTAGTAGTCTGTTGGCGCCCTCTCCTGGAGGAATAGTTTGCTTGCTCTTGGACATTCTAAAAGAGAGGTCATGATAGACATTGAGCTTCTGAGCTCAATTGGGGACAGTCATGGGTGATGAATGTTTGCAACCTACTGCGAAGCCTCATACCGCAATATAAGGAACGTCAAATACTAAGAAAGGGCGGCCTATGAAAGAATTACTACTTTCAATAAGTACACTTAAACGGCTAATTGGGAATAGAAAAACTGTAAAAAGCCCTCTGAGAAAGCCCCCCTCTAACCTTTGATAGTAAGCTTTTCTGTAGTCTGCCTGTTGATGTATTTTCCGTTTGAACTGTGCACAACATGAAGAGACGGAACACTGGCGGCTTGTCACAATGCCCCCCGATGACATCACAATAGCGCTGCTGCCTAGAAAACAAGCTGCGCAGAAGAAGTTGTTCTTTGGGTGGGAGGGTGGGCTAGTGGAAGGAGGGGGCAATCTCTTTTTTTCCCGGGTGGTAGGGGGATGACAGGAGAAGGGAAGCGGGTGGTGAGAAAGGTACAGAGGGCAGGGTTTGGGGGCTGGGAAGGAAAGGGAAAAGATTAGGGTTTGGGGATGATGAAAGGGCTTTCTACGGGTAAGGATGGCAAAGGGTGGCAGTGACGGAAAGTCAGGCAACCTGTCCTGTCCGTCTTTTTGTATCGTGAATTGGAAAGACTGCAAGGGGGAGGGGAGTTGCTTGCGCCCTAAAGGAGGAGTTATTCAGATTCATTGCAGTGGGCGGCGGCTGCAAAACGCACCATTCTTCTTGTTTTTGCTCTGCAAAGCAGCCTTTTCAAGGGTTGGCTTGGGTGACAAAATGTCTTGTGTAGGCGTGGGTTTGTCTCCCTCTCGCTCTCTCTCCCTAAGATGTGTCCGGCATAGGCCAGGGTGCCACTCGAGGCCCAAACCAATTCTGGTTATCGCTTCTCGGCCTTTTGGCTAAGATCAAGTGTAGTATCTGTTCTTATCAGTTTAATATCTGATACGTCCCCTATCTGGGGACCATATATTAAATGGATTTTTAGAACAGGGAGATGGAAAAAGAGCTTGCTCTGTCCACTCCACGCATTGACCTGGTATTGCAGTACCTCCAGGAACGGTGCACCCCTTCTTAACCCAGTTTCCAAAAGCAGAACTCAATTCACCTGATTCATATTAGCCCGATTTAATGAATTGGAAGAAAGCATACGTCTTCATATGCACCTCAATTTGGCCCATTCACTTTTCACACTTCCTCCTTTTGTTTTTTATCTTTCACACTTTTGACTTTCTTTATTCATCCAAATAGCAAACTCATCACCACTCAACCTGACCAACTCGGCTATGTCCCCGTGCTGCAGTTCTCTGTCTTATCTAGATCATTTGCAATTGAATGGAATAGATCCCTTTTGGACAAAGTGGATTCACCTGCTGCTGCAGTGACCACAGGTGTGATAAGATCTAGAATTGGCATCTGGTGCGATCTCTCCGCTTCCACTCCAAAGAAAGTTACCTGTTTATTCCTATCATGCATTGGTTTTTGGGGTTTTCTTTGAGTAATGATGATCTCTTTAGTAGTCTGTTGGCGCCCTCTCCTGGAGGAATAGTTTGCTTGCTCTTGGACATTCTAAAAGAGAGGTCATGATAGACATTGAGCTTCTGAGCTCAATTGGGGACAGTCATGGGTGATGAATGTTTGCAACCTACTGCGAAGCCTCATACCGCAATATAAGGAACGTCAAATACTAAGAAAGGGCGGCCTATGAAAGAATTACTACTTTCAATAAGTACACTTAAACGGCTAATTGGGAATAGAAAAACTGTAAAAAGCCCTCTGAGAAAGCCCCCCTCTAACCTTTGATAGTAAGCTTTTCTGTAGTCTGCCTGTTGATGTATTTTCCGTTTGAACTGTGCACAACATGAAGAGACGGAACACTGGCGGCTTGTCACAATGCCCCCCGATGACATCACAATAGCGCTGCTGCCTAGAAAACAAGCTGCGCAGAAGAAGTTGTTCTTTGGGTGGGAGGGTGGGCTAGTGGAAGGAGGGGGCAATCTCTTTTTTTCCCGGGTGGTAGGGGGATGACAGGAGAAGGGAAGCGGGTGGTGAGAAAGGTACAGAGGGCAGGGTTTGGGGGCTGGGAAGGAAAGGGAAAAGATTAGGGTTTGGGGATGATGAAAGGGCTTTCTACGGGTAAGGATGGCAAAGGGTGGCAGTGACGGAAAGTCAGGCAACCTGTCCTGTCCGTCTTTTTGTATCGTGAATTGGAAAGACTGCAAGGGGGAGGGGAGTTGCTTGCGCCCTAAAGGAGGAGTTATTCAGATTCATTGCAGTGGGCGGCGGCTGCAAAACGCACCATTCTTCTTGTTTTTGCTCTGCAAAGCAGCCTTTTCAAGGGTTGGCTTGGGTGACAAAATGTCTTGTGTAGGCGTGGGTTTGTCTCCCTCTCGCTCTCTCTCCCTAAGATGTGTCCGGCATAGGCCAGGGTGCCACTCGAGGCCCAAACCAATTCTGGTTATCGCTTCTCGGCCTTTTGGCTAAGATCAAGTGTAGTATCTGTTCTTATCAGTTTAATATCTGATACGTCCCCTATCTGGGGACCATATATTAAATGGATTTTTAGAACAGGGAGATGGAAAAAGAGCTTGCTCTGTCCACTCCACGCATTGACCTGGTATTGCAGTACCTCCAGGAACGGTGCACCCCTTCTTAACCCAGTTTCCAAAAGCAGAACTCAATTCACCTGATTCATATTAGCCCGATTTAATGAATTGGAAGAAAGCATACGTCTTCATATGCACCTCAATTTGGCCCATTCACTTTTCACACTTCCTCCTTTTGTTTTTTATCTTTCACACTTTTGACTTTCTTTATTCATCCAAATAGCAAACTCATCACCACTCAACCTGACCAACTCGGCTATGTCCCCGTGCTGCAGTTCTCTGTCTTATCTAGATCATTTGCAATTGAATGGAATAGATCCCTTTTGGACAAAGTGGATTCACCTGCTGCTGCAGTGACCACAGGTGTGATAAGATCTAGAATTGGCATCTGGTGCGATCTCTCCGCTTCCACTCCAAAGAAAGTTACCTGTTTATTCCTATCATGCATTGGTTTTTGGGGTTTTCTTTGAGTAATGATGATCTCTTTAGTAGTCTGTTGGCGCCCTCTCCTGGAGGAATAGTTTGCTTGCTCTTGGACATTCTAAAAGAGAGGTCATGATAGACATTGAGCTTCTGAGCTCAATTGGGGACAGTCATGGGTGATGAATGTTTGCAACCTACTGCGAAGCCTCATACCGCAATATAAGGAACGTCAAATACTAAGAAAGGGCGGCCTATGAAAGAATTACTACTTTCAATAAGTACACTTAAACGGCTAATTGGGAATAGAAAAACTGTAAAAAGCCCTCTGAGAAAGCCCCCCTCTAACCTTTGATAGTAAGCTTTTCTGTAGTCTGCCTGTTGATGTATTTTCCGTTTGAACTGTGCACAACATGAAGAGACGGAACACTGGCGGCTTGTCACAATGCCCCCCGATGACATCACAATAGCGCTGCTGCCTAGAAAACAAGCTGCGCAGAAGAAGTTGTTCTTTGGGTGGGAGGGTGGGCTAGTGGAAGGAGGGGGCAATCTCTTTTTTTCCCGGGTGGTAGGGGGATGACAGGAGAAGGGAAGCGGGTGGTGAGAAAGGTACAGAGGGCAGGGTTTGGGGGCTGGGAAGGAAAGGGAAAAGATTAGGGTTTGGGGATGATGAAAGGGCTTTCTACGGGTAAGGATGGCAAAGGGTGGCAGTGACGGAAAGTCAGGCAACCTGTCCTGTCCGTCTTTTTGTATCGTGAATTGGAAAGACTGCAAGGGGGAGGGGAGTTGCTTGCGCCCTAAAGGAGGAGTTATTCAGATTCATTGCAGTGGGCGGCGGCTGCAAAACGCACCATTCTTCTTGTTTTTGCTCTGCAAAGCAGCCTTTTCAAGGGTTGGCTTGGGTGACAAAATGTCTTGTGTAGGCGTGGGTTTGTCTCCCTCTCGCTCTCTCTCCCTAAGATGTGTCCGGCATAGGCCAGGGTGCCACTCGAGGCCCAAACCAATTCTGGTTATCGCTTCTCGGCCTTTTGGCTAAGATCAAGTGTAGTATCTGTTCTTATCAGTTTAATATCTGATACGTCCCCTATCTGGGGACCATATATTAAATGGATTTTTAGAACAGGGAGATGGAAAAAGAGCTTGCTCTGTCCACTCCACGCATTGACCTGGTATTGCAGTACCTCCAGGAACGGTGCACCCCTTCTTAACCCAGTTTCCAAAAGCAGAACTCAATTCACCTGATTCATATTAGCCCGATTTAATGAATTGGAAGAAAGCATACGTCTTCATATGCACCTCAATTTGGCCCATTCACTTTTCACACTTCCTCCTTTTGTTTTTTATCTTTCACACTTTTGACTTTCTTTATTCATCCAAATAGCAAACTCATCACCACTCAACCTGACCAACTCGGCTATGTCCCCGTGCTGCAGTTCTCTGTCTTATCTAGATCATTTGCAATTGAATGGAATAGATCCCTTTTGGACAAAGTGGATTCACCTGCTGCTGCAGTGACCACAGGTGTGATAAGATCTAGAATTGGCATCTGGTGCGATCTCTCCGCTTCCACTCCAAAGAAAGTTACCTGTTTATTCCTATCATGCATTGGTTTTTGGGGTTTTCTTTGAGTAATGATGATCTCTTTAGTAGTCTGTTGGCGCCCTCTCCTGGAGGAATAGTTTGCTTGCTCTTGGACATTCTAAAAGAGAGGTCATGATAGACATTGAGCTTCTGAGCTCAATTGGGGACAGTCATGGGTGATGAATGTTTGCAACCTACTGCGAAGCCTCATACCGCAATATAAGGAACGTCAAATACTAAGAAAGGGCGGCCTATGAAAGAATTACTACTTTCAATAAGTACACTTAAACGGCTAATTGGGAATAGAAAAACTGTAAAAAGCCCTCTGAGAAAGCCCCCCTCTAACCTTTGATAGTAAGCTTTTCTGTAGTCTGCCTGTTGATGTATTTTCCGTTTGAACTGTGCACAACATGAAGAGACGGAACACTGGCGGCTTGTCACAATGCCCCCCGATGACATCACAATAGCGCTGCTGCCTAGAAAACAAGCTGCGCAGAAGAAGTTGTTCTTTGGGTGGGAGGGTGGGCTAGTGGAAGGAGGGGGCAATCTCTTTTTTTCCCGGGTGGTAGGGGGATGACAGGAGAAGGGAAGCGGGTGGTGAGAAAGGTACAGAGGGCAGGGTTTGGGGGCTGGGAAGGAAAGGGAAAAGATTAGGGTTTGGGGATGATGAAAGGGCTTTCTACGGGTAAGGATGGCAAAGGGTGGCAGTGACGGAAAGTCAGGCAACCTGTCCTGTCCGTCTTTTTGTATCGTGAATTGGAAAGACTGCAAGGGGGAGGGGAGTTGCTTGCGCCCTAAAGGAGGAGTTATTCAGATTCATTGCAGTGGGCGGCGGCTGCAAAACGCACCATTCTTCTTGTTTTTGCTCTGCAAAGCAGCCTTTTCAAGGGTTGGCTTGGGTGACAAAATGTCTTGTGTAGGCGTGGGTTTGTCTCCCTCTCGCTCTCTCTCCCTAAGATGTGTCCGGCATAGGCCAGGGTGCCACTCGAGGCCCAAACCAATTCTGGTTATCGCTTCTCGGCCTTTTGGCTAAGATCAAGTGTAGTATCTGTTCTTATCAGTTTAATATCTGATACGTCCCCTATCTGGGGACCATATATTAAATGGATTTTTAGAACAGGGAGATGGAAAAAGAGCTTGCTCTGTCCACTCCACGCATTGACCTGGTATTGCAGTACCTCCAGGAACGGTGCACCCCTTCTTAACCCAGTTTCCAAAAGCAGAACTCAATTCACCTGATTCATATTAGCCCGATTTAATGAATTGGAAGAAAGCATACGTCTTCATATGCACCTCAATTTGGCCCATTCACTTTTCACACTTCCTCCTTTTGTTTTTTATCTTTCACACTTTTGACTTTCTTTATTCATCCAAATAGCAAACTCATCACCACTCAACCTGACCAACTCGGCTATGTCCCCGTGCTGCAGTTCTCTGTCTTATCTAGATCATTTGCAATTGAATGGAATAGATCCCTTTTGGACAAAGTGGATTCACCTGCTGCTGCAGTGACCACAGGTGTGATAAGATCTAGAATTGGCATCTGGTGCGATCTCTCCGCTTCCACTCCAAAGAAAGTTACCTGTTTATTCCTATCATGCATTGGTTTTTGGGGTTTTCTTTGAGTAATGATGATCTCTTTAGTAGTCTGTTGGCGCCCTCTCCTGGAGGAATAGTTTGCTTGCTCTTGGACATTCTAAAAGAGAGGTCATGATAGACATTGAGCTTCTGAGCTCAATTGGGGACAGTCATGGGTGATGAATGTTTGCAACCTACTGCGAAGCCTCATACCGCAATATAAGGAACGTCAAATACTAAGAAAGGGCGGCCTATGAAAGAATTACTACTTTCAATAAGTACACTTAAACGGCTAATTGGGAATAGAAAAACTGTAAAAAGCCCTCTGAGAAAGCCCCCCTCTAACCTTTGATAGTAAGCTTTTCTGTAGTCTGCCTGTTGATGTATTTTCCGTTTGAACTGTGCACAACATGAAGAGACGGAACACTGGCGGCTTGTCACAATGCCCCCCGATGACATCACAATAGCGCTGCTGCCTAGAAAACAAGCTGCGCAGAAGAAGTTGTTCTTTGGGTGGGAGGGTGGGCTAGTGGAAGGAGGGGGCAATCTCTTTTTTTCCCGGGTGGTAGGGGGATGACAGGAGAAGGGAAGCGGGTGGTGAGAAAGGTACAGAGGGCAGGGTTTGGGGGCTGGGAAGGAAAGGGAAAAGATTAGGGTTTGGGGATGATGAAAGGGCTTTCTACGGGTAAGGATGGCAAAGGGTGGCAGTGACGGAAAGTCAGGCAACCTGTCCTGTCCGTCTTTTTGTATCGTGAATTGGAAAGACTGCAAGGGGGAGGGGAGTTGCTTGCGCCCTAAAGGAGGAGTTATTCAGATTCATTGCAGTGGGCGGCGGCTGCAAAACGCACCATTCTTCTTGTTTTTGCTCTGCAAAGCAGCCTTTTCAAGGGTTGGCTTGGGTGACAAAATGTCTTGTGTAGGCGTGGGTTTGTCTCCCTCTCGCTCTCTCTCCCTAAGATGTGTCCGGCATAGGCCAGGGTGCCACTCGAGGCCCAAACCAATTCTGGTTATCGCTTCTCGGCCTTTTGGCTAAGATCAAGTGTAGTATCTGTTCTTATCAGTTTAATATCTGATACGTCCCCTATCTGGGGACCATATATTAAATGGATTTTTAGAACAGGGAGATGGAAAAAGAGCTTGCTCTGTCCACTCCACGCATTGACCTGGTATTGCAGTACCTCCAGGAACGGTGCACCCCTTCTTAACCCAGTTTCCAAAAGCAGAACTCAATTCACCTGATTCATATTAGCCCGATTTAATGAATTGGAAGAAAGCATACGTCTTCATATGCACCTCAATTTGGCCCATTCACTTTTCACACTTCCTCCTTTTGTTTTTTATCTTTCACACTTTTGACTTTCTTTATTCATCCAAATAGCAAACTCATCACCACTCAACCTGACCAACTCGGCTATGTCCCCGTGCTGCAGTTCTCTGTCTTATCTAGATCATTTGCAATTGAATGGAATAGATCCCTTTTGGACAAAGTGGATTCACCTGCTGCTGCAGTGACCACAGGTGTGATAAGATCTAGAATTGGCATCTGGTGCGATCTCTCCGCTTCCACTCCAAAGAAAATTACCTGTTTATTCCTATCATGCATTGGTTTTTGGGGTTTTCTTTGAGTAATGATGATCTCTTTAGTAGTCTGTTGGCGCCCTCTCCTGGAGGAATAGTTTGCTTGCTCTTGGACATTCTAAAAGAGAGGTCATGATAGACATTGAGCTTCTGAGCTCAATTGGGGACAGTCATGGGTGATGAATGTTTGCAACCTACTGCGAAGCCTCATACCGCAATATAAGGAACGTCAAATACTAAGAAAGGGCGGCCTATGAAAGAATTACTACTTTCAATAAGTACACTTAAACGGCTAATTGGGAATAGAAAAACTGTAAAAAGCCCTCTGAGAAAGCCCCCCTCTAACCTTTGATAGTAAGCTTTTCTGTAGTCTGCCTGTTGATGTATTTTCCGTTTGAACTGTGCACAACATGAAGAGACGGAACACTGGCGGCTTGTCACAATGCCCCCCGATGACATCACAATAGCGCTGCTGCCTAGAAAACAAGCTGCGCAGAAGAAGTTGTTCTTTGGGTGGGAGGGTGGGCTAGTGGAAGGAGGGGGCAATCTCTTTTTTTCCCGGGTGGTAGGGGGATGACAGGAGAAGGGAAGCGGGTGGTGAGAAAGGTACAGAGGGCAGGGTTTGGGGGCTGGGAAGGAAAGGGAAAAGATTAGGGTTTGGGGATGATGAAAGGGCTTTCTACGGGTAAGGATGGCAAAGGGTGGCAGTGACGGAAAGTCAGGCAACCTGTCCTGTCCGTCTTTTTGTATCGTGAATTGGAAAGACTGCAAGGGGGAGGGGAGTTGCTTGCGCCCTAAAGGAGGAGTTATTCAGATTCATTGCAGTGGGCGGCGGCTGCAAAACGCACCATTCTTCTTGTTTTTGCTCTGCAAAGCAGCCTTTTCAAGGGTTGGCTTGGGTGACAAAATGTCTTGTGTAGGCGTGGGTTTGTCTCCCTCTCGCTCTCTCTCCCTAAGATGTGTCCGGCATAGGCCAGGGTGCCACTCGAGGCCCAAACCAATTCTGGTTATCGCTTCTCGGCCTTTTGGCTAAGATCAAGTGTAGTATCTGTTCTTATCAGTTTAATATCTGATACGTCCCCTATCTGGGGACCATATATTAAATGGATTTTTAGAACAGGGAGATGGAAAAAGAGCTTGCTCTGTCCACTCCACGCATTGACCTGGTATTGCAGTACCTCCAGGAACGGTGCACCCCTTCTTAACCCAGTTTCCAAAAGCAGAACTCAATTCACCTGATTCATATTAGCCCGATTTAATGAATTGGAAGAAAGCATACGTCTTCATATGCACCTCAATTTGGCCCATTCACTTTTCACACTTCCTCCTTTTGTTTTTTATCTTTCACACTTTTGACTTTCTTTATTCATCCAAATAGCAAACTCATCACCACTCAACCTGACCAACTCGGCTATGTCCCCGTGCTGCAGTTCTCTGTCTTATCTAGATCATTTGCAATTGAATGGAATAGATCCCTTTTGGACAAAGTGGATTCACCTGCTGCTGCAGTGACCACAGGTGTGATAAGATCTAGAATTGGCATCTGGTGCGATCTCTCCGCTTCCACTCCAAAGAAAGTTACCTGTTTATTCCTATCATGCATTGGTTTTTGGGGTTTTCTTTGAGTAATGATGATCTCTTTAGTAGTCTGTTGGCGCCCTCTCCTGGAGGAATAGTTTGCTTGCTCTTGGACATTCTAAAAGAGAGGTCATGATAGACATTGAGCTTCTGAGCTCAATTGGGGACAGTCATGGGTGATGAATGTTTGCAACCTACTGCGAAGCCTCATACCGCAATATAAGGAACGTCAAATACTAAGAAAGGGCGGCCTATGAAAGAATTACTACTTTCAATAAGTACACTTAAACGGCTAATTGGGAATAGAAAAACTGTAAAAAGCCCTCTGAGAAAGCCCCCCTCTAACCTTTGATAGTAAGCTTTTCTGTAGTCTGCCTGTTGATGTATTTTCCGTTTGAACTGTGCACAACATGAAGAGACGGAACACTGGCGGCTTGTCACAATGCCCCCCGATGACATCACAATAGCGCTGCTGCCTAGAAAACAAGCTGCGCAGAAGAAGTTGTTCTTTGGGTGGGAGGGTGGGCTAGTGGAAGGAGGGGGCAATCTCTTTTTTTCCCGGGTGGTAGGGGGATGACAGGAGAAGGGAAGCGGGTGGTGAGAAAGGTACAGAGGGCAGGGTTTGGGGGCTGGGAAGGAAAGGGAAAAGATTAGGGTTTGGGGATGATGAAAGGGCTTTCTACGGGTAAGGATGGCAAAGGGTGGCAGTGACGGAAAGTCAGGCAACCTGTCCTGTCCGTCTTTTTGTATCGTGAATTGGAAAGACTGCAAGGGGGAGGGGAGTTGCTTGCGCCCTAAAGGAGGAGTTATTCAGATTCATTGCAGTGGGCGGCGGCTGCAAAACGCACCATTCTTCTTGTTTTTGCTCTGCAAAGCAGCCTTTTCAAGGGTTGGCTTGGGTGACAAAATGTCTTGTGTAGGCGTGGGTTTGTCTCCCTCTCGCTCTCTCTCCCTAAGATGTGTCCGGCATAGGCCAGGGTGCCACTCGAGGCCCAAACCAATTCTGGTTATCGCTTCTCGGCCTTTTGGCTAAGATCAAGTGTAGTCCCTTCATTGGGTTTGCCTTGGTCTTGGCTGGGAGGGGCCCGGGCTTGCACAACCGCCGGCCTCGGGGATTGTTGCGCCTTTTGGTGCTTACGTCCCCTTGTGGCTGGTGGTTCCTGGGCTCGGGAGGCGATCACCCAGGCACTGCGCTTTTGTGTGGTGGCCTGCTGGCCTTCGGGGCTACCTTGATTCTGAAAATTGCGGATGAAATCTCATCTGTTCTTATCAGTTTAATATCTGATACGTCCCCTATCTGGGGACCATATATTAAATGGATTTTTAGAACAGGGAGATGGAAAAAGAGCTTGCTCTGTCCACTCCACGCATTGACCTGGTATTGCAGTACCTCCAGGAACGGTGCACCCCTTCTTAACCCAGTTTCCAAAAGCAGAACTCAATTCACCTGATTCATATTAGCCCGATTTAATGAATTGGAAGAAAGCATACGTCTTCATATGCACCTCAATTTGGCCCATTCACTTTTCACACTTCCTCCTTTTGTTTTTTATCTTTCACACTTTTGACTTTCTTTATTCATCCAAATAGCAAACTCATCACCACTCAACCTGACCAACTCGGCTATGTCCCCGTGCTGCAGTTCTCTGTCTTATCTAGATCATTTGCAATTGAATGGAATAGATCCCTTTTGGACAAAGTGGATTCACCTGCTGCTGCAGTGACCACAGGTGTGATAAGATCTAGAATTGGCATCTGGTGCGATCTCTCCGCTTCCACTCCAAAGAAAGTTACCTGTTTATTCCTATCATGCATTGGTTTTTGGGGTTTTCTTTGAGTAATGATGATCTCTTTAGTAGTCTGTTGGCGCCCTCTCCTGGAGGAATAGTTTGCTTGCTCTTGGACATTCTAAAAGAGAGGTCATGATAGACATTGAGCTTCTGAGCTCAATTGGGGACAGTCATGGGTGATGAATGTTTGCAACCTACTGCGAAGCCTCATACCGCAATATAAGGAACGTCAAATACTAAGAAAGGGCGGCCTATGAAAGAATTACTACTTTCAATAAGTACACTTAAACGGCTAATTGGGAATAGAAAAACTGTAAAAAGCCCTCTGAGAAAGCCCCCCTCTAACCTTTGATAGTAAGCTTTTCTGTAGTCTGCCTGTTGATGTATTTTCCGTTTGAACTGTGCACAACATGAAGAGACGGAACACTGGCGGCTTGTCACAATGCCCCCCGATGACATCACAATAGCGCTGCTGCCTAGAAAACAAGCTGCGCAGAAGAAGTTGTTCTTTGGGTGGGAGGGTGGGCTAGTGGAAGGAGGGGGCAATCTCTTTTTTTCCCGGGTGGTAGGGGGATGACAGGAGAAGGGAAGCGGGTGGTGAGAAAGGTACAGAGGGCAGGGTTTGGGGGCTGGGAAGGAAAGGGAAAAGATTAGGGTTTGGGGATGATGAAAGGGCTTTCTACGGGTAAGGATGGCAAAGGGTGGCAGTGACGGAAAGTCAGGCAACCTGTCCTGTCCGTCTTTTTGTATCGTGAATTGGAAAGACTGCAAGGGGGAGGGGAGTTGCTTGCGCCCTAAAGGAGGAGTTATTCAGATTCATTGCAGTGGGCGGCGGCTGCAAAACGCACCATTCTTCTTGTTTTTGCTCTGCAAAGCAGCCTTTTCAAGGGTTGGCTTGGGTGACAAAATGTCTTGTGTAGGCGTGGGTTTGTCTCCCTCTCGCTCTCTCTCCCTAAGATGTGTCCGGCATAGGCCAGGGTGCCACTCGAGGCCCAAACCAATTCTGGTTATCGCTTCTCGGCCTTTTGGCTAAGATCAAGTGTAGTATCTGTTCTTATCAGTTTAATATCTGATACGTCCCCTATCTGGGGACCATATATTAAATGGATTTTTAGAACAGGGAGATGGAAAAAGAGCTTGCTCTGTCCACTCCACGCATTGACCTGGTATTGCAGTACCTCCAGGAACGGTGCACCCCTTCTTAACCCAGTTTCCAAAAGCAGAACTCAATTCACCTGATTCATATTAGCCCGATTTAATGAATTGGAAGAAAGCATACGTCTTCATATGCACCTCAATTTGGCCCATTCACTTTTCACACTTCCTCCTTTTGTTTTTTATCTTTCACACTTTTGACTTTCTTTATTCATCCAAATAGCAAACTCATCACCACTCAACCTGACCAACTCGGCTATGTCCCCGTGCTGCAGTTCTCTGTCTTATCTAGATCATTTGCAATTGAATGGAATAGATCCCTTTTGGACAAAGTGGATTCACCTGCTGCTGCAGTGACCACAGGTGTGATAAGATCTAGAATTGGCATCTGGTGCGATCTCTCCGCTTCCACTCCAAAGAAAGTTACCTGTTTATTCCTATCATGCATTGGTTTTTGGGGTTTTCTTTGAGTAATGATGATCTCTTTAGTAGTCTGTTGGCGCCCTCTCCTGGAGGAATAGTTTGCTTGCTCTTGGACATTCTAAAAGAGAGGTCATGATAGACATTGAGCTTCTGAGCTCAATTGGGGACAGTCATGGGTGATGAATGTTTGCAACCTACTGCGAAGCCTCATACCGCAATATAAGGAACGTCAAATACTAAGAAAGGGCGGCCTATGAAAGAATTACTACTTTCAATAAGTACACTTAAACGGCTAATTGGGAATAGAAAAACTGTAAAAAGCCCTCTGAGAAAGCCCCCCTCTAACCTTTGATAGTAAGCTTTTCTGTAGTCTGCCTGTTGATGTATTTTCCGTTTGAACTGTGCACAACATGAAGAGACGGAACACTGGCGGCTTGTCACAATGCCCCCCGATGACATCACAATAGCGCTGCTGCCTAGAAAACAAGCTGCGCAGAAGAAGTTGTTCTTTGGGTGGGAGGGTGGGCTAGTGGAAGGAGGGGGCAATCTCTTTTTTTCCCGGGTGGTAGGGGGATGACAGGAGAAGGGAAGCGGGTGGTGAGAAAGGTACAGAGGGCAGGGTTTGGGGGCTGGGAAGGAAAGGGAAAAGATTAGGGTTTGGGGATGATGAAAGGGCTTTCTACGGGTAAGGATGGCAAAGGGTGGCAGTGACGGAAAGTCAGGCAACCTGTCCTGTCCGTCTTTTTGTATCGTGAATTGGAAAGACTGCAAGGGGGAGGGGAGTTGCTTGCGCCCTAAAGGAGGAGTTATTCAGATTCATTGCAGTGGGCGGCGGCTGCAAAACGCACCATTCTTCTTGTTTTTGCTCTGCAAAGCAGCCTTTTCAAGGGTTGGCTTGGGTGACAAAATGTCTTGTGTAGGCGTGGGTTTGTCTCCCTCTCGCTCTCTCTCCCTAAGATGTGTCCGGCATAGGCCAGGGTGCCACTCGAGGCCCAAACCAATTCTGGTTATCGCTTCTCGGCCTTTTGGCTAAGATCAAGTGTAGTATCTGTTCTTATCAGTTTAATATCTGATACGTCCCCTATCTGGGGACCATATATTAAATGGATTTTTAGAACAGGGAGATGGAAAAAGAGCTTGCTCTGTCCACTCCACGCATTGACCTGGTATTGCAGTACCTCCAGGAACGGTGCACCCCTTCTTAACCCAGTTTCCAAAAGCAGAACTCAATTCACCTGATTCATATTAGCCCGATTTAATGAATTGGAAGAAAGCATACGTCTTCATATGCACCTCAATTTGGCCCATTCACTTTTCACACTTCCTCCTTTTGTTTTTTATCTTTCACACTTTTGACTTTCTTTATTCATCCAAATAGCAAACTCATCACCACTCAACCTGACCAACTCGGCTATGTCCCCGTGCTGCAGTTCTCTGTCTTATCTAGATCATTTGCAATTGAATGGAATAGATCCCTTTTGGACAAAGTGGATTCACCTGCTGCTGCAGTGACCACAGGTGTGATAAGATCTAGAATTGGCATCTGGTGCGATCTCTCCGCTTCCACTCCAAAGAAAGTTACCTGTTTATTCCTATCATGCATTGGTTTTTGGGGTTTTCTTTGAGTAATGATGATCTCTTTAGTAGTCTGTTGGCGCCCTCTCCTGGAGGAATAGTTTGCTTGCTCTTGGACATTCTAAAAGAGAGGTCATGATAGACATTGAGCTTCTGAGCTCAATTGGGGACAGTCATGGGTGATGAATATTTGCAACCTACTGCGAAGCCTCATACCGCAATATAAGGAACGTCAAATACTAAGAAAGGGCGGCCTATGAAAGAATTACTACTTTCAATAAGTACACTTAAACGGCTAATTGGGAATAGAAAAACTGTAAAAAGCCCTCTGAGAAAGCCCCCCTCTAACCTTTGATAGTAAGCTTTTCTGTAGTCTGCCTGTTGATGTATTTTCCGTTTGAACTGTGCACAACATGAAGAGACGGAACACTGGCGGCTTGTCACAATGCCCCCCGATGACATCACAATAGCGCTGCTGCCTAGAAAACAAGCTGCGCAGAAGAAGTTGTTCTTTGGGTGGGAGGGTGGGCTAGTGGAAGGAGGGGGCAATCTCTTTTTTTCCCGGGTGGTAGGGGGATGACAGGAGAAGGGAAGCGGGTGGTGAGAAAGGTACAGAGGGCAGGGTTTGGGGGCTGGGAAGGAAAGGGAAAAGATTAGGGTTTGGGGATGATGAAAGGGCTTTCTACGGGTAAGGATGGCAAAGGGTGGCAGTGACGGAAAGTCAGGCAACCTGTCCTGTCCGTCTTTTTGTATCGTGAATTGGAAAGACTGCAAGGGGGAGGGGAGTTGCTTGCGCCCTAAAGGAGGAGTTATTCAGATTCATTGCAGTGGGCGGCGGCTGCAAAACGCACCATTCTTCTTGTTTTTGCTCTGCAAAGCAGCCTTTTCAAGGGTTGGCTTGGGTGACAAAATGTCTTGTGTAGGCGTGGGTTTGTCTCCCTCTCGCTCTCTCTCCCTAAGATGTGTCCGGCATAGGCCAGGGTGCCACTCGAGGCCCAAACCAATTCTGGTTATCGCTTCTCGGCCTTTTGGCTAAGATCAAGTGTAGTATCTGTTCTTATCAGTTTAATATCTGATACGTCCCCTATCTGGGGACCATATATTAAATGGATTTTTAGAACAGGGAGATGGAAAAAGAGCTTGCTCTGTCCACTCCACGCATTGACCTGGTATTGCAGTACCTCCAGGAACGGTGCACCCCTTCTTAACCCAGTTTCCAAAAGCAGAACTCAATTCACCTGATTCATATTAGCCCGATTTAATGAATTGGAAGAAAGCATACGTCTTCATATGCACCTCAATTTGGCCCATTCACTTTTCACACTTCCTCCTTTTGTTTTTTATCTTTCACACTTTTGACTTTCTTTATTCATCCAAATAGCAAACTCATCACCACTCAACCTGACCAACTCGGCTATGTCCCCGTGCTGCAGTTCTCTGTCTTATCTAGATCATTTGCAATTGAATGGAATAGATCCCTTTTGGACAAAGTGGATTCACCTGCTGCTGCAGTGACCACAGGTGTGATAAGATCTAGAATTGGCATCTGGTGCGATCTCTCCGCTTCCACTCCAAAGAAAGTTACCTGTTTATTCCTATCATGCATTGGTTTTTGGGGTTTTCTTTGAGTAATGATGATCTCTTTAGTAGTCTGTTGGCGCCCTCTCCTGGAGGAATAGTTTGCTTGCTCTTGGACATTCTAAAAGAGAGGTCATGATAGACATTGAGCTTCTGAGCTCAATTGGGGACAGTCATGGGTGATGAATGTTTGCAACCTACTGCGAAGCCTCATACCGCAATATAAGGAACATCAAATACTAAGAAAGGGCGGCCTATGAAAGAATTACTACTTTCAATAAGTACACTTAAACGGCTAATTGGGAATAGAAAAACTGTAAAAAGCCCTCTGAGAAAGCCCCCCTCTAACCTTTGATAGTAAGCTTTTCTGTAGTCTGCCTGTTGATGTATTTTCCGTTTGAACTGTGCACAACATGAAGAGACGGAACACTGGCGGCTTGTCACAATGCCCCCCGATGACATCACAATAGCGCTGCTGCCTAGAAAACAAGCTGCGCAGAAGAAGTTGTTCTTTGGGTGGGAGGGTGGGCTAGTGGAAGGAGGGGGCAATCTCTTTTTTTCCCGGGTGGTAGGGGGATGACAGGAGAAGGGAAGCGGGTGGTGAGAAAGGTACAGAGGGCAGGGTTTGGGGGCTGGGAAGGAAAGGGAAAAGATTAGGGTTTGGGGATGATGAAAGGGCTTTCTACGGGTAAGGATGGCAAAGGGTGGCAGTGACGGAAAGTCAGGCAACCTGTCCTGTCCGTCTTTTTGTATCGTGAATTGGAAAGACTGCAAGGGGGAGGGGAGTTGCTTGCGCCCTAAAGGAGGAGTTATTCAGATTCATTGCAGTGGGCGGCGGCTGCAAAACGCACCATTCTTCTTGTTTTTGCTCTGCAAAGCAGCCTTTTCAAGGGTTGGCTTGGGTGACAAAATGTCTTGTGTAGGCGTGGGTTTGTCTCCCTCTCGCTCTCTCTCCCTAAGATGTGTCCGGCATAGGCCAGGGTGCCACTCGAGGCCCAAACCAATTCTGGTTATCGCTTCTCGGCCTTTTGGCTAAGATCAAGTGTAGTATCTGTTCTTATCAGTTTAATATCTGATACGTCCCCTATCTGGGGACCATATATTAAATGGATTTTTAGAACAGGGAGATGGAAAAAGAGCTTGCTCTGTCCACTCCACGCATTGACCTGGTATTGCAGTACCTCCAGGAACGGTGCACCCCTTCTTAACCCAGTTTCCAAAAGCAGAACTCAATTCACCTGATTCATATTAGCCCGATTTAATGAATTGGAAGAAAGCATACGTCTTCATATGCACCTCAATTTGGCCCATTCACTTTTCACACTTCCTCCTTTTGTTTTTTATCTTTCACACTTTTGACTTTCTTTATTCATCCAAATAGCAAACTCATCACCACTCAACCTGACCAACTCGGCTATGTCCCCGTGCTGCAGTTCTCTGTCTTATCTAGATCATTTGCAATTGAATGGAATAGATCCCTTTTGGACAAAGTGGATTCACCTGCTGCTGCAGTGACCACAGGTGTGATAAGATCTAGAATTGGCATCTGGTGCGATCTCTCCGCTTCCACTCCAAAGAAAGTTACCTGTTTATTCCTATCATGCATTGGTTTTTGGGGTTTTCTTTGAGTAATGATGATCTCTTTAGTAGTCTGTTGGCGCCCTCTCCTGGAGGAATAGTTTGCTTGCTCTTGGACATTCTAAAAGAGAGGTCATGATAGACATTGAGCTTCTGAGCTCAATTGGGGACAGTCATGGGTGATGAATGTTTGCAACCTACTGCGAAGCCTCATACCGCAATATAAGGAACGTCAAATACTAAGAAAGGGCGGCCTATGAAAGAATTACTACTTTCAATAAGTACACTTAAACGGCTAATTGGGAATAGAAAAACTGTAAAAAGCCCTCTGAGAAAGCCCCCCTCTAACCTTTGATAGTAAGCTTTTCTGTAGTCTGCCTGTTGATGTATTTTCCGTTTGAACTGTGCACAACATGAAGAGACGGAACACTGGCGGCTTGTCACAATGCCCCCCGATGACATCACAATAGCGCTGCTGCCTAGAAAACAAGCTGCGCAGAAGAAGTTGTTCTTTGGGTGGGAGGGTGGGCTAGTGGAAGGAGGGGGCAATCTCTTTTTTTCCCGGGTGGTAGGGGGATGACAGGAGAAGGGAAGCGGGTGGTGAGAAAGGTACAGAGGGCAGGGTTTGGGGGCTGGGAAGGAAAGGGAAAAGATTAGGGTTTGGGGATGATGAAAGGGCTTTCTACGGGTAAGGATGGCAAAGGGTGGCAGTGACGGAAAGTCAGGCAACCTGTCCTGTCCGTCTTTTTGTATCGTGAATTGGAAAGACTGCAAGGGGGAGGGGAGTTGCTTGCGCCCTAAAGGAGGAGTTATTCAGATTCATTGCAGTGGGCGGCGGCTGCAAAACGCACCATTCTTCTTGTTTTTGCTCTGCAAAGCAGCCTTTTCAAGGGTTGGCTTGGGTGACAAAATGTCTTGTGTAGGCGTGGGTTTGTCTCCCTCTCGCTCTCTCTCCCTAAGATGTGTCCGGCATAGGCCAGGGTGCCACTCGAGGCCCAAACCAATTCTGGTTATCGCTTCTCGGCCTTTTGGCTAAGATCAAGTGTAGTATCTGTTCTTGCGCCCTAAAGGAGGAGTTATTCAGATTCATTGCAGTGGGGGGCGGCGGCTGCCAAACGCACCATTCTTCTTGTTTTTGCTCTGCAAAGCAGCCTTTTCAAGGGTTGGCTTGGGTGACAAAATGTCTTCTGTAGGCGTGGGTTTGTCTCCCTCTCGCTCTCTCTCCCTAAGATGTGTCCGGCATAGGCCAGGGTGCCACTCGAGGCCCAAACCAATTCTGGTTATCGCTTCTCGGCCTTTTGGCTAAGATCAAGTGTAGTGTTGTTCGAAGAGGTGGTTTAAGCTCCAGGCCACCTTAGTACAATGATACAATGCACACTGGAAGGTTGCGCTTGCTAGTACTCTGGGTGGATAGTATATTCATCTAGAGGAAAACATGGCCCTACCAGGATCGAGGCTATTAGACTGAGTAAGGGTGGGGGGCTATGGTACAACGTGCCCCAGGACTGACGACCCTGGAGTGAGTCTGAGCTTGCTGGCTTGGGACCCCGGCAAGCCTTCATAGTTTTAAGGTTGAAGGGAGACTCTAAGTCCATCTAGTTCAACCCGTAGCCTAACATGTTGATCCAGAGGAAGGCAAAAAACCCCAATGTGGCAAACAAGTTCCAATGGGGAAAAAATTTCCTTCCTGACTCCACATCCGGCAATCAGACTAGTTCCCTGGATCAATACCCTGTCATAAAATCTAATATACATAACTGGTTATATTAAATTTTTCAAGAAAGGCATCCAGGCTCTGCTTAAATGTTAGTAGTGAATCACTCATTACAACATCATGCGGCAGAGAATTCCATAGTCTCACTGCTCGTACAGTAAAGAATCCTCGTCTGTGATTATGATTAAACCTTCTTTCCTCAAGACGTAGCGGATGCCCCCGTGTTCCAGTCGCAGGCCTAGGTGTAAAAAGATCTTGGGCTCTGTAGCACACCGTACCTTGCCTTTTCATACTTTTTGAGCATATTACCCTATCCCGGCCTTCTGGCTAGGAAGGGAAATTTTTATAATCCCGGTCGGAGGTCTGTTCAGCTTTGGGCTGAGAAACTAACACCCGGTTGGAGGTCTGGGTCAGCTTCGGCTGAGAAACCAACACCCGGTTGGAGGTCTGGGTCAGCTTCGGCTGAGAAACCAACACCCGGTTGGAGGTCCGGTTAGCCTTGTGCTGAGAAACCAACACCGGTTGACGGTCCGGGCAGTTTCGGCTGCGAAACCAACAACTAGTAGCTCTCTACTCCACTTGGGTAAGATGCCTGGGTGGACGCTGGGAGCAACGACAAGGCTCAACCAGGCTTCGGCTTGGGGGAGCACCGAAGATCCCTGACCCTTGCTGTGGCCTTCTGGCTCGGAGGGACGGGGTTGATTTTTGGGGACCCTCTCCTCACGGTGGGGTCCACACGAATCCTAGCCTTTGCACTGTTTTTGGTGTGACTTCGGTCATGCATTTTTTGTGGTGCTTTGGAAAGCTTCATTAAATCAAAATCTGTTCTTATCAGTTTAATATCTGATACGTCCCCTATCTGGGGACCATATATTAAATGGATTTTTAGAACAGGGAGATGGAAAAAGAGCTTGCTCTGTCCACTCCACGCATTGACCTGGTATTGCAGTACCTCCAGGAACGGTGCACCCCTTCTTAACCCAGTTTCCAAAAGCAGAACTCAATTCACCTGATTCATATTAGCCCGATTTAATGAATTGGAAGAAAGCATACGTCTTCATATGCACCTCAATTTGGCCCATTCACTTTTCACACTTCCTCCTTTTGTTTTTTATCTTTCACACTTTTGACTTTCTTTATTCATCCAAATAGCAAACTCATCACCACTCAACCTGACCAACTCGGCTATGTCCCCGTGCTGCAGTTCTCTGTCTTATCTAGATCATTTGCAATTGAATGGAATAGATCCCTTTTGGACAAAGTGGATTCACCTGCTGCTGCAGTGACCACAGGTGTGATAAGATCTAGAATTGGCATCTGGTGCGATCTCTCCGCTTCCACTCCAAAGAAAGTTACCTGTTTATTCCTATCATGCATTGGTTTTTGGGGTTTTCTTTGAGTAATGATGATCTCTTTAGTAGTCTGTTGGCGCCCTCTCCTGGAGGAATAGTTTGCTTGCTCTTGGACATTCTAAAAGAGAGGTCATGATAGACATTGAGCTTCTGAGCTCAATTGGGGACAGTCATGGGTGATGAATGTTTGCAACCTACTGCGAAGCCTCATACCGCAATATAAGGAACGTCAAATACTAAGAAAGGGCGGCCTATGAAAGAATTACTACTTTCAATAAGTACACTTAAACGGCTAATTGGGAATAGAAAAACTGTAAAAAGCCCTCTGAGAAAGCCCCCCTCTAACCTTTGATAGTAAGCTTTTCTGTAGTCTGCCTGTTGATGTATTTTCCGTTTGAACTGTGCACAACATGAAGAGACGGAACACTGGCGGCTTGTCACAATGCCCCCCGATGACATCACAATAGCGCTGCTGCCTAGAAAACAAGCTGCGCAGAAGAAGTTGTTCTTTGGGTGGGAGGGTGGGCTAGTGGAAGGAGGGGGCAATCTCTTTTTTTCCCGGGTGGTAGGGGGATGACAGGAGAAGGGAAGCGGGTGGTGAGAAAGGTACAGAGGGCAGGGTTTGGGGGCTGGGAAGGAAAGGGAAAAGATTAGGGTTTGGGGATGATGAAAGGGCTTTCTACGGGTAAGGATGGCAAAGGGTGGCAGTGACGGAAAGTCAGGCAACCTGTCCTGTCCGTCTTTTTGTATCGTGAATTGGAAAGACTGCAAGGGGGAGGGGAGTTGCTTGCGCCCTAAAGGAGGAGTTATTCAGATTCATTGCAGTGGGCGGCGGCTGCAAAACGCACCATTCTTCTTGTTTTTGCTCTGCAAAGCAGCCTTTTCAAGGGTTGGCTTGGGTGACAAAATGTCTTGTGTAGGCGTGGGTTTGTCTCCCTCTCGCTCTCTCTCCCTAAGATGTGTCCGGCATAGGCCAGGGTGCCACTCGAGGCCCAAACCAATTCTGGTTATCGCTTCTCGGCCTTTTGGCTAAGATCAAGTGTAGTATCTGTTCTTATCAGTTTAATATCTGATACGTCCCCTATCTGGGGACCATATATTAAATGGATTTTTAGAACAGGGAGATGGAAAAAGAGCTTGCTCTGTCCACTCCACGCATTGACCTGGTATTGCAGTACCTCCAGGAACGGTGCACCCCTTCTTAACCCAGTTTCCAAAAGCAGAACTCAATTCACCTGATTCATATTAGCCCGATTTAATGAATTGGAAGAAAGCATACGTCTTCATATGCACCTCAATTTGGCCCATTCACTTTTCACACTTCCTCCTTTTGTTTTTTATCTTTCACACTTTTGACTTTCTTTATTCATCCAAATAGCAAACTCATCACCACTCAACCTGACCAACTCGGCTATGTCCCCGTGCTGCAGTTCTCTGTCTTATCTAGATCATTTGCAATTGAATGGAATAGATCCCTTTTGGACAAAGTGGATTCACCTGCTGCTGCAGTGACCACAGGTGTGATAAGATCTAGAATTGGCATCTGGTGCGATCTCTCCGCTTCCACTCCAAAGAAAGTTACCTGTTTATTCCTATCATGCATTGGTTTTTGGGGTTTTCTTTGAGTAATGATGATCTCTTTAGTAGTCTGTTGGCGCCCTCTCCTGGAGGAATAGTTTGCTTGCTCTTGGACATTCTAAAAGAGAGGTCATGATAGACATTGAGCTTCTGAGCTCAATTGGGGACAGTCATGGGTGATGAATGTTTGCAACCTACTGCGAAGCCTCATACCGCAATATAAGGAACGTCAAATACTAAGAAAGGGCGGCCTATGAAAGAATTACTACTTTCAATAAGTACACTTAAACGGCTAATTGGGAATAGAAAAACTGTAAAAAGCCCTCTGAGAAAGCCCCCCTCTAACCTTTGATAGTAAGCTTTTCTGTAGTCTGCCTGTTGATGTATTTTCCGTTTGAACTGTGCACAACATGAAGAGACGGAACACTGGCGGCTTGTCACAATGCCCCCCGATGACATCACAATAGCGCTGCTGCCTAGAAAACAAGCTGCGCAGAAGAAGTTGTTCTTTGGGTGGGAGGGTGGGCTAGTGGAAGGAGGGGGCAATCTCTTTTTTTCCCGGGTGGTAGGGGGATGACAGGAGAAGGGAAGCGGGTGGTGAGAAAGGTACAGAGGGCAGGGTTTGGGGGCTGGGAAGGAAAGGGAAAAGATTAGGGTTTGGGGATGATGAAAGGGCTTTCTACGGGTAAGGATGGCAAAGGGTGGCAGTGACGGAAAGTCAGGCAACCTGTCCTGTCCGTCTTTTTGTATCGTGAATTGGAAAGACTGCAAGGGGGAGGGGAGTTGCTTGCGCCCTAAAGGAGGAGTTATTCAGATTCATTGCAGTGGGCGGCGGCTGCAAAACGCACCATTCTTCTTGTTTTTGCTCTGCAAAGCAGCCTTTTCAAGGGTTGGCTTGGGTGACAAAATGTCTTGTGTAGGCGTGGGTTTGTCTCCCTCTCGCTCTCTCTCCCTAAGATGTGTCCGGCATAGGCCAGGGTGCCACTCGAGGCCCAAACCAATTCTGGTTATCGCTTCTCGGCCTTTTGGCTAAGATCAAGTGTAGTATCTGTTCTTATCAGTTTAATATCTGATACGTCCCCTATCTGGGGACCATATATTAAATGGATTTTTAGAACAGGGAGATGGAAAAAGAGCTTGCTCTGTCCACTCCACGCATTGACCTGGTATTGCAGTACCTCCAGGAACGGTGCACCCCTTCTTAACCCAGTTTCCAAAAGCAGAACTCAATTCACCTGATTCATATTAGCCCGATTTAATGAATTGGAAGAAAGCATACGTCTTCATATGCACCTCAATTTGGCCCATTCACTTTTCACACTTCCTCCTTTTGTTTTTTATCTTTCACACTTTTGACTTTCTTTATTCATCCAAATAGCAAACTCATCACCACTCAACCTGACCAACTCGGCTATGTCCCCGTGCTGCAGTTCTCTGTCTTATCTAGATCATTTGCAATTGAATGGAATAGATCCCTTTTGGACAAAGTGGATTCACCTGCTGCTGCAGTGACCACAGGTGTGATAAGATCTAGAATTGGCATCTGGTGCGATCTCTCCGCTTCCACTCCAAAGAAAGTTACCTGTTTATTCCTATCATGCATTGGTTTTTGGGGTTTTCTTTGAGTAATGATGATCTCTTTAGTAGTCTGTTGGCGCCCTCTCCTGGAGGAATAGTTTGCTTGCTCTTGGACATTCTAAAAGAGAGGTCATGATAGACATTGAGCTTCTGAGCTCAATTGGGGACAGTCATGGGTGATGAATGTTTGCAACCTACTGCGAAGCCTCATACCGCAATATAAGGAACGTCAAATACTAAGAAAGGGCGGCCTATGAAAGAATTACTACTTTCAATAAGTACACTTAAACGGCTAATTGGGAATAGAAAAACTGTAAAAAGCCCTCTGAGAAAGCCCCCCTCTAACCTTTGATAGTAAGCTTTTCTGTAGTCTGCCTGTTGATGTATTTTCCGTTTGAACTGTGCACAACATGAAGAGACGGAACACTGGCGGCTTGTCACAATGCCCCCCGATGACATCACAATAGCGCTGCTGCCTAGAAAACAAGCTGCGCAGAAGAAGTTGTTCTTTGGGTGGGAGGGTGGGCTAGTGGAAGGAGGGGGCAATCTCTTTTTTTCCCGGGTGGTAGGGGGATGACAGGAGAAGGGAAGCGGGTGGTGAGAAAGGTACAGAGGGCAGGGTTTGGGGGCTGGGAAGGAAAGGGAAAAGATTAGGGTTTGGGGATGATGAAAGGGCTTTCTACGGGTAAGGATGGCAAAGGGTGGCAGTGACGGAAAGTCAGGCAACCTGTCCTGTCCGTCTTTTTGTATCGTGAATTGGAAAGACTGCAAGGGGGAGGGGAGTTGCTTGCGCCCTAAAGGAGGAGTTATTCAGATTCATTGCAGTGGGCGGCGGCTGCAAAACGCACCATTCTTCTTGTTTTTGCTCTGCAAAGCAGCCTTTTCAAGGGTTGGCTTGGGTGACAAAATGTCTTGTGTAGGCGTGGGTTTGTCTCCCTCTCGCTATCTCTCCCTAAGATGTGTCCGGCATAGGCCAGGGTGCCACTCGAGGCCCAAACCAATTCTGGTTATCGCTTCGCGGCCTTTTGGCTAAGATCAAGTGTAGTATCTGTTCTTATCAGTTTAATATCTGATACGTCCCCTATCTGGGGACCATATATTAAATGGATTTTTAGAACAGGGAGATGGAAAAAGAGCTTGCTCTGTCCACTCCACGCATTGACCTGGTATTGCAGTACCTCCAGGAACGGTGCACCCCTTCTTAACCCAGTTTCCAAAAGCAGAACTCAATTCACCTGATTCATATTAGCCCGATTTAATGAATTGGAAGAAAGCATACGTCTTCATATGCACCTCAATTTGGCCCATTCACTTTTCACACTTCCTCCTTTTGTTTTTTATCTTTCACACTTTTGACTTTCTTTATTCATCCAAATAGCAAACTCATCACCACTCAACCTGACCAACTCGGCTATGTCCCCGTGCTGCAGTTCTCTGTCTTATCTAGATCATTTGCAATTGAATGGAATAGATCCCTTTTGGACAAAGTGGATTCACCTGCTGCTGCAGTGACCACAGGTGTGATAAGATCTAGAATTGGCATCTGGTGCGATCTCTCCGCTTCCACTCCAAAGAAAGTTACCTGTTTATTCCTATCATGCATTGGTTTTTGGGGTTTTCTTTGAGTAATGATGATCTCTTTAGTAGTCTGTTGGCGCCCTCTCCTGGAGGAATAGTTTGCTTGCTCTTGGACATTCTAAAAGAGAGGTCATGATAGACATTGAGCTTCTGAGCTCAATTGGGGACAGTCATGGGTGATGAATGTTTGCAACCTACTGCGAAGCCTCATACCGCAATATAAGGAACGTCAAATACTAAGAAAGGGCGGCCTATGAAAGAATTACTACTTTCAATAAGTACACTTAAACGGCTAATTGGGAATAGAAAAACTGTAAAAAGCCCTCTGAGAAAGCCCCCCTCTAACCTTTGATAGTAAGCTTTTCTGTAGTCTGCCTGTTGATGTATTTTCCGTTTGAACTGTGCACAACATGAAGAGACGGAACACTGGCGGCTTGTCACAATGCCCCCCGATGACATCACAATAGCGCTGCTGCCTAGAAAACAAGCTGCGCAGAAGAAGTTGTTCTTTGGGTGGGAGGGTGGGCTAGTGGAAGGAGGGGGCAATCTCTTTTTTTCCCGGGTGGTAGGGGGATGACAGGAGAAGGGAAGCGGGTGGTGAGAAAGGTACAGAGGGCAGGGTTTGGGGGCTGGGAAGGAAAGGGAAAAGATTAGGGTTTGGGGATGATGAAAGGGCTTTCTACGGGTAAGGATGGCAAAGGGTGGCAGTGACGGAAAGTCAGGCAACCTGTCCTGTCCGTCTTTTTGTATCGTGAATTGGAAAGACTGCAAGGGGGAGGGGAGCTGCTTGCGCCCTAAAGGAGGAGTTATTCAGATTCATTGCAGTGGGCGGCGGCTGCAAAACGCACCATTCTTCTTGTTTTTGCTCTGCAAAGCAGCCTTTTCAAGGGTTGGCTTGGGTGACAAAATGTCTTGTGTAGGCGTGGGTTTGTCTCCCTCTCGCTCTCTCTCCCTAAGATGTGTCCGGCATAGGCCAGGGTGCCACTCGAGGCCCAAACCAATTCTGGTTATCGCTTCTCGGCCTTTTGGCTAAGATCAAGTGTAGTATCTGTTCTTATCAGTTTAATATCTGATACGTCCCCTATCTGGGGACCATATATTAAATGGATTTTTAGAACAGGGAGATGGAAAAAGAGCTTGCTCTGTCCACTCCACGCATTGACCTGGTATTGCAGTACCTCCAGGAACGGTGCACCCCTTCTTAACCCAGTTTCCAAAAGCAGAACTCAATTCACCTGATTCATATTAGCCCGATTTAATGAATTGGAAGAAAGCATACGTCTTCATATGCACCTCAATTTGGCCCATTCACTTTTCACACTTCCTCCTTTTGTTTTTTATCTTTCACACTTTTGACTTTCTTTATTCATCCAAATAGCAAACTCATCACCACTCAACCTGACCAACTCGGCTATGTCCCCGTGCTGCAGTTCTCTGTCTTATCTAGATCATTTGCAATTGAATGGAATAGATCCCTTTTGGACAAAGTGGATTCACCTGCTGCTGCAGTGACCACAGGTGTGATAAGATCTAGAATTGGCATCTGGTGCGATCTCTCCGCTTCCACTCCAAAGAAAGTTACCTGTTTATTCCTATCATGCATTGGTTTTTGGGGTTTTTTGAGTAATGATGATCTCTTTAGTAGTCTGTTGGCGCCCTCTCCTGGAGGAATAGTTTGCTTGCTCTTGGACATTCTAAAAGAGAGGTCATGATAGACATTGAGCTTCTGAGCTCAATTGGGGACAGTCATGGGTGATGAATGTTTGCAACCTACTGCGAAGCCTCATACCGCAATATAAGGAACGTCAAATACTAAGAAAGGGCGGCCTATGAAAGAATTACTACTTTCAATAAGTACACTTAAACGGCTAATTGGGAATAGAAAAACTGTAAAAAGCCCTCTGAGAAAGCCCCCCTCTAACCTTTGATAGTAAGCTTTTCTGTAGTCTGCCTGTTGATGTATTTTCCGTTTGAACTGTGCACAACATGAAGAGACGGAACACTGGCGGCTTGTCACAATGCCCCCCGATGACATCACAATAGCGCTGCTGCCTAGAAAACAAGCTGCGCAGAAGAAGTTGTTCTTTGGGTGGGAGGGTGGGCTAGTGGAAGGAGGGGGCAATCTCTTTTTTTCCCGGGTGGTAGGGGGATGACAGGAGAAGGGAAGCGGGTGGTGAGAAAGGTACAGAGGGCAGGGTTTGGGGGCTGGGAAGGAAAGGGAAAAGATTAGGGTTTGGGGATGATGAAAGGGCTTTCTACGGGTAAGGATGGCAAAGGGTGGCAGTGACGGAAAGTCAGGCAACCTGTCCTGTCCGTCTTTTTGTATCGTGAATTGGAAAGACTGCAAGGGGGAGGGGAGTTGCTTGCGCCCTAAAGGAGGAGTTATTCAGATTCATTGCAGTGGGCGGCGGCTGCAAAACGCACCATTCTTCTTGTTTTTGCTCTGCAAAGCAGCCTTTTCAAGGGTTGGCTTGGGTGACAAAATGTCTTGTGTAGGCGTGGGTTTGTCTCCCTCTCGCTCTCTCTCCCTAAGATGTGTCCGGCATAGGCCAGGGTGCCACTCGAGGCCCAAACCAATTCTGGTTATCGCTTCTCGGCCTTTTGGCTAAGATCAAGTGTAGTATCGTTCGAAAAGGTGGTTTAAGGCTCCGGCCACCTTAGTACAATGATGCAATGCACACTGGAAGGTTGCGCTTGTTAGTACTTTGGGAGGATAGTATATCCATCTAGAGGAAACCATGGCCCTACCAGGATCGAGGCTATTAGACTGAGTAAGTGTGGGGGTTATGGTGCAATGTGCCCCAGGAATGGACACCCTGGAGGGAGTCTGAACTTGCTAGGTTGGGACCCTGGTAAGCCTCAGACTCTGTCGCACGCCGCGCCTTGCCTATTTATACTTTTCAAGCATATTGCCCTATCCCGGCCTTCTGGCTAAGAAGGGAAATTTTTATAATCCCGGTCGGA
The DNA here is from genome assembly GCF_048569485.1 of Anomaloglossus baeobatrachus. NCBI lineage: Eukaryota > Metazoa > Chordata > Amphibia > Anura > Aromobatidae > Anomaloglossus > Anomaloglossus baeobatrachus. The sequence goes on from NW_027444952.1 coordinate 138,571, forward strand.
GGTCCGGTCAGCTTTGGGCTGAGAAACCAACACCCGGTTGGAGGTCCGGGTCAGCTTTGGCTGAGAAACCAACACCCGGTTGGAGGTCCGGTTAGCCTTGGGCTGAGAAACCAACACCCGGTTGGAGGTCCGGTCAGCCTTGGGCTGAGAAACCAACACCGGTTGACGGTCCGGGCAGTCTCGGCTGCGAAACCAACGACTAGTAGCGCCCTACTCCACTTGGGTAAGATGCCTCGGTGGACGCTGGGAGCAACAACAAGGCTCAACCAGGCTTCGGCCTGGGGGAGCACCAAAGATCCCTGACCCTCGCTGTGGCCTTCTGGCTCGGAGGGACGGGGTTGATTTTTGGGGATCCTCTTCTCACGGAGGGGTCCACACGAATCCTAGCCTTTGCACTGTTTTTGGTGTGACTTCGGTCATGCATTTTTGCGGTGCTTTGGAAAGCTTCATTAAATCAAAAATCTGTTCTTATCAGTTTAATATCTGATACGTCCCCTATCTGGGGACCATATATTAAATGGATTTTTAGAACAGGGAGATGGAAAAAGAGCTTGCTCTGTCCACTCCACGCATTGACCTGGTATTGCAGTACCTCCAGGAACGGTGCACCCCTTCTTAACCCAGTTTCCAAAAGCAGAACTCAATTCACCTGATTCATATTAGCCCGATTTAATGAATTGGAAGAAAGCATACGTCTTCATATGCACCTCAATTTGGCCCATTCACTTTTCACACTTCCTCCTTTTGTTTTTTATCTTTCACACTTTTGACTTTCTTTATTCATCCAAATAGCAAACTCATCACCACTCAACCTGACCAACTCGGCTATGTCCCCGTGCTGCAGTTCTCTGTCTTATCTAGATCATTTGCAATTGAATGGAATAGATCCCTTTTGGACAAAGTGGATTCACCTGCTGCTGCAGTGACCACAGGTGTGATAAGATCTAGAATTGGCATCTGGTGCGATCTCTCCGCTTCCACTCCAAAGAAAGTTACCTGTTTATTCCTATCATGCATTGGTTTTTGGGGTTTTCTTTGAGTAATGATGATCTCTTTAGTAGTCTGTTGGCGCCCTCTCCTGGAGGAATAGTTTGCTTGCTCTTGGACATTCTAAAAGAGAGGTCATGATAGACATTGAGCTTCTGAGCTCAATTGGGGACAGTCATGGGTGATGAATGTTTGCAACCTACTGCGAAGCCTCATACCGCAATATAAGGAACGTCAAATACTAAGAAAGGGCGGCCTATGAAAGAATTACTACTTTCAATAAGTACACTTAAACGGCTAATTGGGAATAGAAAAACTGTAAAAAGCCCTCTGAGAAAGCCCCCCTCTAACCTTTGATAGTAAGCTTTTCTGTAGTCTGCCTGTTGATGTATTTTCCGTTTGAACTGTGCACAACATGAAGAGACGGAACACTGGCGGCTTGTCACAATGCCCCCCGATGACATCACAATAGCGCTGCTGCCTAGAAAACAAGCTGCGCAGAAGAAGTTGTTCTTTGGGTGGGAGGGTGGGCTAGTGGAAGGAGGGGGCAATCTCTTTTTTTCCCGGGTGGTAGGGGGATGACAGGAGAAGGGAAGCGGGTGGTGAGAAAGGTACAGAGGGCAGGGTTTGGGGGCTGGGAAGGAAAGGGAAAAGATTAGGGTTTGGGGATGATGAAAGGGCTTTCTACGGGTAAGGATGGCAAAGGGTGGCAGTGACGGAAAGTCAGGCAACCTGTCCTGTCCGTCTTTTTGTATCGTGAATTGGAAAGACTGCAAGGGGGAGGGGAGTTGCTTGCGCCCTAAAGGAGGAGTTATTCAGATTCATTGCAGTGGGCGGCGGCTGCAAAACGCACCATTCTTCTTGTTTTTGCTCTGCAAAGCAGCCTTTTCAAGGGTTGGCTTGGGTGACAAAATGTCTTGTGTAGGCGTGGGTTTGTCTCCCTCTCGCTCTCTCTCCCTAAGATGTGTCCGGCATAGGCCAGGGTGCCACTCGAGGCCCAAACCAATTCTGGTTATCGCTTCTCGGCCTTTTGGCTAAGATCAAGTGTAGTATCTGTTCTTATCAGTTTAATATCTGATACGTCCCCTATCTGGGGACCATATATTAAATGGATTTTTAGAACAGGGAGATGGAAAAAGAGCTTGCTCTGTCCACTCCACGCATTGACCTGGTATTGCAGTACCTCCAGGAACGGTGCACCCCTTCTTAACCCAGTTTCCAAAAGCAGAACTCAATTCACCTGATTCATATTAGCCCGATTTAATGAATTGGAAGAAAGCATACGTCTTCATATGCACCTCAATTTGGCCCATTCACTTTTCACACTTCCTCCTTTTGTTTTTTATCTTTCACACTTTTGACTTTCTTTATTCATCCAAATAGCAAACTCATCACCACTCAACCTGACCAACTCGGCTATGTCCCCGTGCTGCAGTTCTCTGTCTTATCTAGATCATTTGCAATTGAATGGAATAGATCCCTTTTGGACAAAGTGGATTCACCTGCTGCTGCAGTGACCACAGGTGTGATAAGATCTAGAATTGGCATCTGGTGCGATCTCTCCGCTTCCACTCCAAAGAAAGTTACCTGTTTATTCCTATCATGCATTGGTTTTTGGGGTTTTCTTTGAGTAATGATGATCTCTTTAGTAGTCTGTTGGCGCCCTCTCCTGGAGGAATAGTTTGCTTGCTCTTGGACATTCTAAAAGAGAGGTCATGATAGACATTGAGCTTCTGAGCTCAATTGGGGACAGTCATGGGTGATGAATGTTTGCAACCTACTGCGAAGCCTCATACCGCAATATAAGGAACGTCAAATACTAAGAAAGGGCAGCCTATGAAAGAATTACTACTTTCAATAAGTACACTTAAACGGCTAATTGGGAATAGAAAAACTGTAAAAAGCCCTCTGAGAAAGCCCCCCTCTAACCTTTGATAGTAAGCTTTTCTGTAGTCTGCCTGTTGATGTATTTTCCGTTTGAACTGTGCACAACATGAAGAGACGGAACACTGGCGGCTTGTCACAATGCCCCCCGATGACATCACAATAGCGCTGCTGCCTAGAAAACAAGCTGCGCAGAAGAAGTTGTTCTTTGGGTGGGAGGGTGGGCTAGTGGAAGGAGGGGGCAATCTCTTTTTTTCCCGGGTGGTAGGGGGATGACAGGAGAAGGGAAGCGGGTGGTGAGAAAGGTACAGAGGGCAGGGTTTGGGGGCTGGGAAGGAAAGGGAAAAGATTAGGGTTTGGGGATGATGAAAGGGCTTTCTACGGGTAAGGATGGCAAAGGGTGGCAGTGACGGAAAGTCAGGCAACCTGTCCTGTCCGTCTTTTTGCATCGTGAATTGGAAAGACTGCAAGGGGGAGGGGAGTTGCTTGCGCCCTAAAGGAGGAGTTATTCAGATTCATTGCAGTGGGCGGCGGCTGCAAAACGCACCATTCTTCTTGTTTTTGCTCTGCAAAGCAGCCTTTTCAAGGGTTGGCTTGGGTGACAAAATGTCTTGTGTAGGCGTGGGTTTGTCTCCCTCTCGCTCTCTCTCCCTAAGATGTGTCCGGCATAGGCCAGGGTGCCACTCGAGGCCCAAACCAATTCTGGTTATCGCTTCTCGGCCTTTTGGCTAAGATCAAGTGTAGTATCTGTTCTTATCAGTTTAATATCTGATACGTCCCCTATCTGGGGACCATATATTAAATGGATTTTTAGAACAGGGAGATGGAAAAAGAGCTTGCTCTGTCCACTCCACGCATTGACCTGGTATTGCAGTACCTCCAGGAACGGTGCACCCCTTCTTAACCCAGTTTCCAAAAGCAGAACTCAATTCACCTGATTCATATTAGCCCGATTTAATGAATTGGAAGAAAGCATACGTCTTCATATGCACCTCAATTTGGCCCATTCACTTTTCACACTTCCTCCTTTTGTTTTTTATCTTTCACACTTTTGACTTTCTTTATTCATCCAAATAGCAAACTCATCACCACTCAACCTGACCAACTCGGCTATGTCCCCGTGCTGCAGTTCTCTGTCTTATCTAGATCATTTGCAATTGAATGGAATAGATCCCTTTTGGACAAAGTGGATTCACCTGCTGCTGCAGTGACCACAGGTGTGATAAGATCTAGAATTGGCATCTGGTGCGATCTCTCCGCTTCCACTCCAAAGAAAGTTACCTGTTTATTCCTATCATGCATTGGTTTTTGGGGTTTTCTTTGAGTAATGATGATCTCTTTAGTAGTCTGTTGGCGCCCTCTCCTGGAGGAATAGTTTGCTTGCTCTTGGACATTCTAAAAGAGAGGTCATGATAGACATTGAGCTTCTGAGCTCAATTGGGGACAGTCATGGGTGATGAATGTTTGCAACCTACTGCGAAGCCTCATACCGCAATATAAGGAACGTCAAATACTAAGAAAGGGCGGCCTATGAAAGAATTACTACTTTCAATAAGTACACTTAAACGGCTAATTGGGAATAGAAAAACTGTAAAAAGCCCTCTGAGAAAGCCCCCCTCTAACCTTTGATAGTAAGCTTTTCTGTAGTCTGCCTGTTGATGTATTTTCCGTTTGAACTGTGCACAACATGAAGAGACGGAACACTGGCGGCTTGTCACAATGCCCCCCGATGACATCACAATAGCGCTGCTGCCTAGAAAACAAGCTGCGCAGAAGAAGTTGTTCTTTGGGTGGGAGGGTGGGCTAGTGGAAGGAGGGGGCAATCTCTTTTTTTCCCGGGTGGTAGGGGGATGACAGGAGAAGGGAAGCGGGTGGTGAGAAAGGTACAGAGGGCAGGGTTTGGGGGCTGGGAAGGAAAGGGAAAAGATTAGGGTTTGGGGATGATGAAAGGGCTTTCTACGGGTAAGGATGGCAAAGGGTGGCAGTGACGGAAAGTCAGGCAACCTGTCCTGTCCGTCTTTTTGTATCGTGAATTGGAAAGACTGCAAGGGGGAGGGGAGTTGCTTGCGCCCTAAAGGAGGAGTTATTCAGATTCATTGCAGTGGGCGGCGGCTGCAAAACGCACCATTCTTCTTGTTTTTGCTCTGCAAAGCAGCCTTTTCAAGGGTTGGCTTGGGTGACAAAATGTCTTGTGTAGGCGTGGGTTTGTCTCCCTCTCGCTCTCTCTCCCTAAGATGTGTCCGGCATAGGCCAGGGTGCCACTCGAGGCCCAAACCAATTCTGGTTATCGCTTCTCGGCCTTTTGGCTAAGATCAAGTGTAGTATCTGTTCTTATCAGTTTAATATCTGATACGTCCCCTATCTGGGGACCATATATTAAATGGATTTTTAGAACAGGGAGATGGAAAAAGAGCTTGCTCTGTCCACTCCACGCATTGACCTGGTATTGCAGTACCTCCAGGAACGGTGCACCCCTTCTTAACCCAGTTTCCAAAAGCAGAACTCAATTCACCTGATTCATATTAGCCCGATTTAATGAATTGGAAGAAAGCATACGTCTTCATATGCAGCTCAATTTGGCCCATTCACTTTTCACACTTCCTCCTTTTGTTTTTTATCTTTCACACTTTTGACTTTCTTTATTCATCCAAATAGCAAACTCATCACCACTCAACCTGACCAACTCGGCTATGTCCCCGTGCTGCAGTTCTCTGTCTTATCTAGATCATTTGCAATTGAATGGAATAGATCCCTTTTGGACAAAGTGGATTCACCTGCTGCTGCAGTGACCACAGGTGTGATAAGATCTAGAATTGGCATCTGGTGCGATCTCTCCGCATCCACTCCAAAGAAAGTTACCTGTTTATTCCTATCATGCATTGGTTTTTGGGGTTTTCTTTGAGTAATGATGATCTCTTTAGTAGTCTGTTGGCGCCCTCTCCTGGAGGAATAGTTTGCTTGCTCTTGGACATTCTAAAAGAGAGGTCATGATAGACATTGAGCTTCTGAGCTCAATTGGGGACAGTCATGGGTGATGAATGTTTGCAACCTACTGCGAAGCCTCATACCGCAATATAAGGAACGTCAAATACTAAGAAAGGGCGGCCTATGAAAGAATTACTACTTTCAATAAGTACACTTAAACGGCTAATTGGGAATAGAAAAACTGTAAAAAGCCCTCTGAGAAAGCCCCCCTCTAACCTTTGATAGTAAGCTTTTCTGTAGTCTGCCTGTTGATGTATTTTCCGTTTGAACTGTGCACAACATGAAGAGACGGAACACTGGCGGCTTGTCACAATGCCCCCCGATGACATCACAATAGCGCTGCTGCCTAGAAAACAAGCTGCGCAGAAGAAGTTGTTCTTTGGGTGGGAGGGTGGGCTAGTGGAAGGAGGGGGCAATCTCTTTTTTTCCCGGGTGGTAGGGGGATGACAGGAGAAGGGAAGCGGGTGGTGAGAAAGGTACAGAGGGCAGGGTTTGGGGGCTGGGAAGGAAAGGGAAAAGATTAGGGTTTGGGGATGATGAAAGGGCTTTCTACGGGTAAGGATGGCAAAGGGTGGCAGTGACGGAAAGTCAGGCAACCTGTCCTGTCCGTCTTTTTGTATCGTGAATTGGAAAGACTGCAAGGGGGAGGGGAGTTGCTTGCGCCCTAAAGGAGGAGTTATTCAGATTCATTGCAGTGGGCGGCGGCTGCAAAACGCACCATTCTTCTTGTTTTTGCTCTGCAAAGCAGCCTTTTCAAGGGTTGGCTTGGGTGACAAAATGTCTTGTGTAGGCGTGGGTTTGTCTCCCTCTCGCTCTCTCTCCCTAAGATGTGTCCGGCATAGGCCAGGGTGCCACTCGAGGCCCAAACCAATTCTGGTTATCGCTTCTCGGCCTTTTGGCTAAGATCAAGTGTAGTATCTGTTCTTATCAGTTTAATATCTGATACGTCCCCTATCTGGGGACCATATATTAAATGGATTTTTAGAACAGGGAGATGGAAAAAGAGCTTGCTCTGTCCACTCCACGCATTGACCTGGTATTGCAGTACCTCCAGGAACGGTGCACCCCTTCTTAACCCAGTTTCCAAAAGCAGAACTCAATTCACCTGATTCATATTAGCCCGATTTAATGAATTGGAAGAAAGCATACGTCTTCATATGCACCTCAATTTGGCCCATTCACTTTTCACACTTCCTCCTTTTGTTTTTTATCTTTCACACTTTTGACTTTCTTTATTCATCCAAATAGCAAACTCATCACCACTCAACCTGACCAACTCGGCTATGTCCCCGTGCTGCAGTTCTCTGTCTTATCTAGATCATTTGCAATTGAATGGAATAGATCCCTTTTGGACAAAGTGGATTCACCTGCTGCTGCAGTGACCACAGGTGTGATAAGATCTAGAATTGGCATCTGGTGCGATCTCTCCGCTTCCACTCCAAAGAAAGTTACCTGTTTATTCCTATCATGCATTGGTTTTTGGGGTTTTCTTTGAGTAATGATGATCTCTTTAGTAGTCTGTTGGCGCCCTCTCCTGGAGGAATAGTTTGCTTGCTCTTGGACATTCTAAAAGAGAGGTCATGATAGACATTGAGCTTCTGAGCTCAATTGGGGACAGTCATGGGTGATGAATGTTTGCAACCTACTGCGAAGCCTCATACCGCAATATAAGGAACGTCAAATACTAAGAAAGGGCGGCCTATGAAAGAATTACTACTTTCAATAAGTACACTTAAACGGCTAATTGGGAATAGAAAAACTGTAAAAAGCCCTCTGAGAAAGCCCCCCTCTAACCTTTGATAGTAAGCTTTTCTGTAGTCTGCCTGTTGATGTATTTTCCGTTTGAACTGTGCACAACATGAAGAGACGGAACACTGGCGGCTTGTCACAATGCCCCCCGATGACATCACAATAGCGCTGCTGCCTAGAAAACAAGCTGCGCAGAAGAAGTTGTTCTTTGGGTGGGAGGGTGGGCTAGTGGAAGGAGGGGGCAATCTCTTTTTTTCCCGGGTGGTAGGAGGATGACAGGAGAAGGGAAGCGGGTGGTGAGAAAGGTACAGAGGGCAGGGTTTGGGGGCTGGGAAGGAAAGGGAAAAGATTAGGGTTTGGGGATGATGAAAGGGCTTTCTACGGGTAAGGATGGCAAAGGGTGGCAGTGACGGAAAGTCAGGCAACCTGTCCTGTCCGTCTTTTTGTATCGTGAATTGGAAAGACTGCAAGGGGGAGGGGAGTTGCTTGCGCCCTAAAGGAGGAGTTATTCAGATTCATTGCAGTGGGCGGCGGCTGCAAAACGCACCATTCTTCTTGTTTTTGCTCTGCAAAGCAGCCTTTTCAAGGGTTGGCTTGGGTGACAAAATGTCTTGTGTAGGCGTGGGTTTGTCTCCCTCTCGCTCTCTCTCCCTAAGATGTGTCCGGCATAGGCCAGGGTGCCACTCGAGGCCCAAACCAATTCTGGTTATCGCTTCTCGGCCTTTTGGCTAAGATCAAGTGTAGTATCTGTTCTTATCAGTTTAATATCTGATACGTCCCCTATCTGGGGACCATATATTAAATGGATTTTTAGAACAGGGAGATGGAAAAAGAGCTTGCTCTGTCCACTCCACGCATTGACCTGGTATTGCAGTACCTCCAGGAACGGTGCACCCCTTCTTAACCCAGTTTCCAAAAGCAGAACTCAATTCACCTGATTCATATTAGCCCGATTTAATGAATTGGAAGAAAGCATACGTCTTCATATGCACCTCAATTTGGCCCATTCACTTTTCACACTTCCTCCTTTTGTTTTTTATCTTTCACACTTTTGACTTTCTTTATTCATCCAAATAGCAAACTCATCACCACTCAACCTGACCAACTCGGCTATGTCCCCGTGCTGCAGTTCTCTGTCTTATCTAGATCATTTGCAATTGAATGGAATAGATCCCTTTTGGACAAAGTGGATTCACCTGCTGCTGCAGTGACCACAGGTGTGATAAGATCTAGAATTGGCATCTGGTGCGATCTCTCCGCTTCCACTCCAAAGAAAGTTACCTGTTTATTCCTATCATGCATTGGTTTTTGGGGTTTTCTTTGAGTAATGATGATCTCTTTAGTAGTCTGTTGGCGCCCTCTCCTGGAGGAATAGTTTGCTTGCTCTTGGACATTCTAAAAGAGAGGTCATGATAGACATTGAGCTTCTGAGCTCAATTGGGGACAGTCATGGGTGATGAATGTTTGCAACCTACTGCGAAGCCTCATACCGCAATATAAGGAACGTCAAATACTAAGAAAGGGCGGCCTATGAAAGAATTACTACTTTCAATAAGTACACTTAAACGGCTAATTGGGAATAGAAAAACTGTAAAAAGCCCTCTGAGAAAGCCCCCCTCTAACCTTTGATAGTAAGCTTTTCTGTAGTCTGCCTGTTGATGTATTTTCCGTTTGAACTGTGCACAACATGAAGAGACGGAACACTGGCGGCTTGTCACAATGCCCCCCGATGACATCACAATAGCGCTGCTGCCTAGAAAACAAGCTGCGCAGAAGAAGTTGTTCTTTGGGTGGGAGGGTGGGCTAGTGGAAGGAGGGGGCAATCTCTTTTTTTCCCGGGTGGTAGGGGGATGACAGGAGAAGGGAAGCGGGTGGTGAGAAAGGTACAGAGGGCAGGGTTTGGGGGCTGGGAAGGAAAGGGAAAAGATTAGGGTTTGGGGATGATGAAAGGGCTTTCTACGGGTAAGGATGGCAAAGGGTGGCAGTGACGGAAAGTCAGGCAACCTGTCCTGTCCGTCTTTTTGTATCGTGAATTGGAAAGACTGCAAGGGGGAGGGGAGTTGCTTGCGCCCTAAAGGAGGAGTTATTCAGATTCATTGCAGTGGGCGGCGGCTGCAAAACGCACCATTCTTCTTGTTTTTGCTCTGCAAAGCAGCCTTTTCAAGGGTTGGCTTGGGTGACAAAATGTCTTGTGTAGGCGTGGGTTTGTCTCCCTCTCGCTCTCTCTCCCTAAGATGTGTCCGGCATAGGCCAGGGTGCCACTCGAGGCCCAAACCAATTCTGGTTATCGCTTCTCGGCCTTTTGGCTAAGATCAAGTGTAGTATCTGTTCTTATCAGTTTAATATCTGATACGTCCCCTATCTGGGGACCATATATTAAATGGATTTTTAGAACAGGGAGATGGAAAAAGAGCTTGCTCTGTCCACTCCACGCATTGACCTGGTATTGCAGTACCTCCAGGAACGGTGCACCCCTTCTTAACCCAGTTTCCAAAAGCAGAACTCAATTCACCTGATTCATATTAGCCCGATTTAATGAATTGGAAGAAAGCATACGTCTTCATATGCACCTCAATTTGGCCCATTCACTTTTCACACTTCCTCCTTTTGTTTTTTATCTTTCACACTTTTGACTTTCTTTATTCATCCAAATAGCAAACTCATCACCACTCAACCTGACCAACTCGGCTATGTCCCCGTGCTGCAGTTCTCTGTCTTATCTAGATCATTTGCAATTGAATGGAATAGATCCCTTTTGGACAAAGTGGATTCACCTGCTGCTGCAGTGACCACAGGTGTGATAAGATCTAGAATTGGCATCTGGTGCGATCTCTCCGCTTCCACTCCAAAGAAAGTTACCTGTTTATTCCTATCATGCATTGGTTTTTGGGGTTTTCTTTGAGTAATGATGATCTCTTTAGTAGTCTGTTGGCGCCCTCTCCTGGAGGAATAGTTTGCTTGCTCTTGGACATTCTAAAAGAGAGGTCATGATAGACATTGAGCTTCTGAGCTCAATTGGGGACAGTCATGGGTGATGAATGTTTGCAACCTACTGCGAAGCCTCATACCGCAATATAAGGAACGTCAAATACTAAGAAAGGGCGGCCTATGAAAGAATTACTACTTTCAATAAGTACACTTAAACGGCTAATTGGGAATAGAAAAACTGTAAAAAGCCCTCTGAGAAAGCCCCCCTCTAACCTTTGATAGTAAGCTTTTCTGTAGTCTGCCTGTTGATGTATTTTCCGTTTGAACTGTGCACAACATGAAGAGACGGAACACTGGCGGCTTGTCACAATGCCCCCCGATGACATCACAATAGCGCTGCTGCCTAGAAAACAAGCTGCGCAGAAGAAGTTGTTCTTTGGGTGGGAGGGTGGGCTAGTGGAAGGAGGGGGCAATCTCTTTTTTTCCCGGGTGGTAGGGGGATGACAGGAGAAGGGAAGCGGGTGGTGAGAAAGGTACAGAGGGCAGGGTTTGGGGGCTGGGAAGGAAAGGGAAAAGATTAGGGTTTGGGGATGATGAAAGGGCTTTCTACGGGTAAGGATGGCAAAGGGTGGCAGTGACGGAAAGTCAGGCAACCTGTCCTGTCCGTCTTTTTGTATCGTGAATTGGAAAGACTGCAAGGGGGAGGGGAGTTGCTTGCGCCCTAAAGGAGGAGTTATTCAGATTCATTGCAGTGGGCGGCGGCTGCAAAACGCACCATTCTTCTTGTTTTTGCTCTGCAAAGCAGCCTTTTCAAGGGTTGGCTTGGGTGACAAAATGTCTTGTGTAGGCGTGGGTTTGTCTCCCTCTCGCTCTCTCTCCCTAAGATGTGTCCGGCATAGGCCAGGGTGCCACTCGAGGCCCAAACCAATTCTGGTTATCGCTTCTCGGCCTTTTGGCTAAGATCAAGTGTAGTATCTGTTCTTATCAGTTTAATATCTGATACGTCCCCTATCTGGGGACCATATATTAAATGGATTTTTAGAACAGGGAGATGGAAAAAGAGCTTGCTCTGTCCACTCCACGCATTGACCTGGTATTGCAGTACCTCCAGGAACGGTGCACCCCTTCTTAACCCAGTTTCCAAAAGCAGAACTCAATTCACCTGATTCATATTAGCCCGATTTAATGAATTGGAAGAAAGCATACGTCTTCATATGCACCTCAATTTGGCCCATTCACTTTTCACACTTCCTCCTTTTGTTTTTTATCTTTCACACTTTTGACTTTCTTTATTCATCCAAATAGCAAACTCATCACCACTCAACCTGACCAACTCGGCTATGTCCCCGTGCTGCAGTTCTCTGTCTTATCTAGATCATTTGCAATTGAATGGAATAGATCCCTTTTGGACAAAGTGGATTCACCTGCTGCTGCAGTGACCACAGGTGTGATAAGATCTAGAATTGGCATCTGGTGCGATCTCTCCGCTTCCACTCCAAAGAAAGTTACCTGTTTATTCCTATCATGCATTGGTTTTTGGGGTTTTCTTTGAGTAATGATGATCTCTTTAGTAGTCTGTTGGCGCCCTCTCCTGGAGGAATAGTTTGCTTGCTCTTGGACATTCTAAAAGAGAGGTCATGATAGACATTGAGCTTCTGAGCTCAATTGGGGACAGTCATGGGTGATGAATGTTTGCAACCTACTGCGAAGCCTCATACCGCAATATAAGGAACGTCAAATACTAAGAAAGGGCGGCCTATGAAAGAATTACTACTTTCAATAAGTACACTTAAACGGCTAATTGGGAATAGAAAAACTGTAAAAAGCCCTCTGAGAAAGCCCCCCTCTAACCTTTGATAGTAAGCTTTTCTGTAGTCTGCCTGTTGATGTATTTTCCGTTTGAACTGTGCACAACATGAAGAGACGGAACACTGGCGGCTTGTCACAATGCCCCCCGATGACATCACAATAGCGCTGCTGCCTAGAAAACAAGCTGCGCAGAAGAAGTTGTTCTTTGGGTGGGAGGGTGGGCTAGTGGAAGGAGGGGGCAATCTCTTTTTTTCCCGGGTGGTAGGGGGATGACAGGAGAAGGGAAGCGGGTGGTGAGAAAGGTACAGAGGGCAGGGTTTGGGGGCTGGGAAGGAAAGGGAAAAGATTAGGGTTTGGGGATGATGAAAGGGCTTTCTACGGGTAAGGATGGCAAAGGGTGGCAGTGACGGAAAGTCAGGCAACCTGTCCTGTCCGTCTTTTTGTATCGTGAATTGGAAAGACTGCAAGGGGGAGGGGAGTTGCTTGCGCCCTAAAGGAGGAGTTATTCAGATTCATTGCAGTGGGCGGCGGCTGCAAAACGCACCATTCTTCTTGTTTTTGCTCTGCAAAGCAGCCTTTTCAAGGGTTGGCTTGGGTGACAAAATGTCTTGTGTAGGCGTGGGTTTGTCTCCCTCTCGCTCTCTCTCCCTAAGATGTGTCCGGCATAGGCCAGGGTGCCACTCGAGGCCCAAACCAATTCTGGTTATCGCTTCTCGGCCTTTTGGCTAAGATCAAGTGTAGTATCTGTTCTTATCAGTTTAATATCTGATACGTCCCCTATCTGGGGACCATATATTAAATGGATTTTTAGAACAGGGAGATGGAAAAAGAGCTTGCTCTGTCCACTCCACGCATTGACCTGGTATTGCAGTACCTCCAGGAACGGTGCACCCCTTCTTAACCCAGTTTCCAAAAGCAGAACTCAATTCACCTGATTCATATTAGCCCGATTTAATGAATTGGAAGAAAGCATACGTCTTCATATGCACCTCAATTTGGCCCATTCACTTTTCACACTTCCTCCTTTTGTTTTTTATCTTTCACACTTTTGACTTTCTTTATTCATCCAAATAGCAAACTCATCACCACTCAACCTGACCAACTCGGCTATGTCCCCGTGCTGCAGTTCTCTGTCTTATCTAGATCATTTGCAATTGAATGGAATAGATCCCTTTTGGACAAAGTGGATTCACCTGCTGCTGCAGTGACCACAGGTGTGATAAGATCTAGAATTGGCATCTGGTGCGATCTCTCCGCTTCCACTCCAAAGAAAGTTACCTGTTTATTCCTATCATGCATTGGTTTTTGGGGTTTTCTTTGAGTAATGATGATCTCTTTAGTAGTCTGTTGGCGCCCTCTCCTGGAGGAATAGTTTGCTTGCTCTTGGACATTCTAAAAGAGAGGTCATGATAGACATTGAGCTTCTGAGCTCAATTGGGGACAGTCATGGGTGATGAATGTTTGCAACCTACTGCGAAGCCTCATACCGCAATATAAGGAACGTCAAATACTAAGAAAGGGCGGCCTATGAAAGAATTACTACTTTCAATAAGTACACTTAAACGGCTAATTGGGAATAGAAAAACTGTAAAAAGCCCTCTGAGAAAGCCCCCCTCTAACCTTTGATAGTAAGCTTTTCTGTAGTCTGCCTGTTGATGTATTTTCCGTTTGAACTGTGCACAACATGAAGAGACGGAACAATGGCGGCTTGTCACAATGCCCCCCGATGACATCACAATAGCGCTGCTGCCTAGAAAACAAGCTGCGCAGAAGAAGTTGTTCTTTGGGTGGGAGGGTGGGCTAGTGGAAGGAGGGGGCAATCTCTTTTTTTCCCGGGTGGTAGGGGGATGACAGGAGAAGGGAAGCGGGTGGTGAGAAAGGTACAGAGGGCAGGGTTTGGGGGCTGGGAAGGAAAGGGAAAAGATTAGGGTTTGGGGATGATGAAAGGGCTTTCTACGGGTAAGGATGGCAAAGGGTGGCAGTGACGGAAAGTCAGGCAACCTGTCCTGTCCGTCTTTTTGTATCGTGAATTGGAAAGACTGCAAGGGGGAGGGGAGTTGCTTGCGCCCTAAAGGAGGAGTTATTCAGATTCATTGCAGTGGGCGGCGGCTGCAAAACGCACCATTCTTCTTGTTTTTGCTCTGCAAAGCAGCCTTTTCAAGGGTTGGCTTGGGTGACAAAATGTCTTGTGTAGGCGTGGGTTTGTCTCCCTCTCGCTCTCTCTCCCTAAGATGTGTCCGGCATAGGCCAGGGTGCCACTCGAGGCCCAAACCAATTCTGGTTATCGCTTCTCGGCCTTTTGGCTAAGATCAAGTGTAGTATCTGTTCTTATCAGTTTAATATCTGATACGTCCCCTATCTGGGGACCATATATTAAATGGATTTTTAGAACAGGGAGATGGAAAAAGAGCTTGCTCTGTCCACTCCACGCATTGACCTGGTATTGCAGTACCTCCAGGAACGGTGCACCCCTTCTTAACCCAGTTTCCAAAAGCAGAACTCAATTCACCTGATTCATATTAGCCCGATTTAATGAATTGGAAGAAAGCATACGTCTTCATATGCACCTCAATTTGGCCCATTCACTTTTCACACTTCCTCCTTTTGTTTTTTATCTTTCACACTTTTGACTTTCTTTATTCATCCAAATAGCAAACTCATCACCACTCAACCTGACCAACTCGGCTATGTCCCCGTGCTGCAGTTCTCTGTCTTATCTAGATCATTTGCAATTGAATGGAATAGATCCCTTTTGGACAAAGTGGATTCACCTGCTGCTGCAGTGACCACAGGTGTGATAAGATCTAGAATTGGCATCTGGTGCGATCTCTCCGCTTCCACTCCAAAGAAAGTTACCTGTTTATTCCTATCATGCATTGGTTTTTGGGGTTTTCTTTGAGTAATGATGATCTCTTTAGTAGTCTGTTGGCGCCCTCTCCTGGAGGAATAGTTTGCTTGCTCTTGGACATTCTAAAAGAGAGGTCATGATAGACATTGAGCTTCTGAGCTCAATTGGGGACAGTCATGGGTGATGAATGTTTGCAACCTACTGCGAAGCCTCATACCGCAATATAAGGAACGTCAAATACTAAGAAAGGGCGGCCTATGAAAGAATTACTACTTTCAATAAGTACACTTAAACGGCTAATTGGGAATAGAAAAACTGTAAAAAGCCCTCTGAGAAAGCCCCCCTCTAACCTTTGATAGTAAGCTTTTCTGTAGTCTGCCTGTTGATGTATTTTCCGTTTGAACTGTGCACAACATGAAGAGACGGAACACTGGCGGCTTGTCACAATGCCCCCCGATGACATCACAATAGCGCTGCTGCCTAGAAAACAAGCTGCGCAGAAGAAGTTGTTCTTTGGGTGGGAGGGTGGGCTAGTGGAAGGAGGGGGCAATCTCTTTTTTTCCCGGGTGGTAGGGGGATGACAGGAGAAGGGAAGCGGGTGGTGAGAAAGGTACAGAGGGCAGGGTTTGGGGGCTGGGAAGGAAAGGGAAAAGATTAGGGTTTGGGGATGATGAAAGGGCTTTCTACGGGTAAGGATGGCAAAGGGTGGCAGTGACGGAAAGTCAGGCAACCTGTCCTGTCCGTCTTTTTGTATCGTGAATTGGAAAGACTGCAAGGGGGAGGGGAGTTGCTTGCGCCCTAAAGGAGGAGTTATTCAGATTCATTGCAGTGGGCGGCGGCTGCAAAACGCACCATTCTTCTTGTTTTTGCTCTGCAAAGCAGCCTTTTCAAGGGTTGGCTTGGGTGACAAAATGTCTTGTGTAGGCGTGGGTTTGTCTCCCTCTCGCTCTCTCTCCCTAAGATGTGTCCGGCATAGGCCAGGGTGCCACTCGAGGCCCAAACCAATTCTGGTTATCGCTTCTCGGCCTTTTGGCTAAGATCAAGTGTAGTATCTGTTCTTATCAGTTTAATATCTGATACGTCCCCTATCTGGGGACCATATATTAAATGGATTTTTAGAACAGGGAGATGGAAAAAGAGCTTGCTCTGTCCACTCCACGCATTGACCTGGTATTGCAGTACCTCCAGGAACGGTGCACCCCTTCTTAACCCAGTTTCCAAAAGCAGAACTCAATTCACCTGATTCATATTAGCCCGATTTAATGAATTGGAAGAAAGCATACGTCTTCATATGCACCTCAATTTGGCCCATTCACTTTTCACACTTCCTCCTTTTGTTTTTTATCTTTCACACTTTTGACTTTCTTTATTCATCCAAATAGCAAACTCATCACCACTCAACCTGACCAACTCGGCTATGTCCCCGTGCTGCAGTTCTCTGTCTTATCTAGATCATTTGCAATTGAATGGAATAGATCCCTTTTGGACAAAGTGGATTCACCTGCTGCTGCAGTGACCACAGGTGTGATAAGATCTAGAATTGGCATCTGGTGCGATCTCTCCGCTTCCACTCCAAAGAAAGTTACCTGTTTATTCCTATCATGCATTGGTTTTTGGGGTTTTCTTTGAGTAATGATGATCTCTTTAGTAGTCTGTTGGCGCCCTCTCCTGGAGGAATAGTTTGCTTGCTCTTGGACATTCTAAAAGAGAGGTCATGATAGACATTGAGCTTCTGAGCTCAATTGGGGACAGTCATGGGTGATGAATGTTTGCAACCTACTGCGAAGCCTCATACCGCAATATAAGGAACGTCAAATACTAAGAAAGGGCGGCCTATGAAAGAATTACTACTTTCAATAAGTACACTTAAACGGCTAATTGGGAATAGAAAAACTGTAAAAAGCCCTCTGAGAAAGCCCCCCTCTAACCTTTGATAGTAAGCTTTTCTGTAGTCTGCCTGTTGATGTATTTTCCGTTTGAACTGTGCACAACATGAAGAGACGGAACACTGGCGGCTTGTCACAATGCCCCCCGATGACATCACAATAGCGCTGCTGCCTAGAAAACAAGCTGCGCAGAAGAAGTTGTTCTTTGGGTGGGAGGGTGGGCTAGTGGAAGGAGGGGGCAATCTCTTTTTTTCCCGGGTGGTAGGGGGATGACAGGAGAAGGGAAGCGGGTGGTGAGAAAGGTACAGAGGGCAGGGTTTGGGGGCTGGGAAGGAAAGGGAAAAGATTAGGGTTTGGGGATGATGAAAGGGCTTTCTACGGGTAAGGATGGCAAAGGGTGGCAGTGACGGAAAGTCAGGCAACCTGTCCTGTCCGTCTTTTTGTATCGTGAATTGGAAAGACTGCAAGGGGGAGGGGAGTTGCTTGCGCCCTAAAGGAGGAGTTATTCAGATTCATTGCAGTGGGCGGCGGCTGCAAAACGCACCATTCTTCTTGTTTTTGCTCTGCAAAGCAGCCTTTTCAAGGGTTGGCTTGGGTGACAAAATGTCTTGTGTAGGCGTGGGTTTGTCTCCCTCTCGCTCTCTCTCCCTAAGATGTGTCCGGCATAGGCCAGGGTGCCACTCGAGGCCCAAACCAATTCTGGTTATCGCTTCTCGGCCTTTTGGCTAAGATCAAGTGTAGTATCTGTTCTTATCAGTTTAATATCTGATACGTCCCCTATCTGGGGACCATATATTAAATGGATTTTTAGAACAGGGAGATGGAAAAAGAGCTTGCTCTGTCCACTCCACGCATTGACCTGGTATTGCAGTACCTCCAGGAACGGTGCACCCCTTCTTAACCCAGTTTCCAAAAGCAGAACTCAATTCACCTGATTCATATTAGCCCGATTTAATAAATTGGAAGAAAGCATACGTCTTCATATGCACCTCAATTTGGCCCATTCACTTTTCACACTTCCTCCTTTTGTTTTTTATCTTTCACACTTTTGACTTTCTTTATTCATCCAAATAGCAAACTCATCACCACTCAACCTGACCAACTCGGCTATGTCCCCGTGCTGCAGTTCTCTGTCTTATCTAGATCATTTGCAATTGAATGGAATAGATCCCTTTTGGACAAAGTGGATTCACCTGCTGCTGCAGTGACCACAGGTGTGATAAGATCTAGAATTGGCATCTGGTGCGATCTCTCCGCTTCCACTCCAAAGAAAGTTACCTGTTTATTCCTATCATGCATTGGTTTTTGGGGTTTTCTTTGAGTAATGATGATCTCTTTAGTAGTCTGTTGGCGCCCTCTCCTGGAGGAATAGTTTGCTTGCTCTTGGACATTCTAAAAGAGGTCATGATAGACATTGAGCTTCTGAGCTCAATTGGGGACAGTCATGGGTGATGAATGTTTGCAACCTACTGCGAAGCCTCATACCGCAATATAAGGAACGTCAAATACTAAGAAAGGGCGGCCTATGAAAGAATTACTACTTTCAATAAGTACACTTAAACGGCTAATTGGGAATAGAAAAACTGTAAAAAGCCCTCTGAGAAAGCCCCCCTCTAACCTTTGATAGTAAGCTTTTCTGTAGTCTGCCTGTTGATGTATTTTCCGTTTGAACTGTGCACAACATGAAGAGACGGAACACTGGCGGCTTGTCACAATGCCCCCCGATGACATCACAATAGCGCTGCTGCCTAGAAAACAAGCTGCGCAGAAGAAGTTGTTCTTTGGGTGGGAGGGTGGGCTAGTGGAAGGAGGGGGCAATCTCTTTTTTTCCCGGGTGGTAGGGGGATGACAGGAGAAGGGAAGCGGGTGGTGAGAAAGGTACAGAGGGCAGGGTTTGGGGGCTGGGAAGGAAAGGGAAAAGATTAGGGTTTGGGGATGATGAAAGGGCTTTCTACGGGTAAGGATGGCAAAGGGTGGCAGTGACGGAAAGTCAGGCAACCTGTCCTGTCCGTCTTTTTGTATCGTGAATTGGAAAGACTGCAAGGGGGAGGGGAGTTGCTTGCGCCCTAAAGGAGGAGTTATTCAGATTCATTGCAGTGGGCGGCGGCTGCAAAACGCACCATTCTTCTTGTTTTTGCTCTGCAAAGCAGCCTTTTCAAGGGTTGGCTTGGGTGACAAAATGTCTTGTGTAGGCGTGGGTTTGTCTCCCTCTCGCTCTCTCTCCCTAAGATGTGTCCGGCATAGGCCAGGGTGCCACTCGAGGCCCAAACCAATTCTGGTTATCGCTTCTCGGCCTTTTGGCTAAGATCAAGTGTAGTATCTGTTCTTATCAGTTTAATATCTGATACGTCCCCTATCTGGGGACCATATATTAAATGGATTTTTAGAACAGGGAGATGGAAAAAGAGCTTGCTCTGTCCACTCCACGCATTGACCTGGTATTGCAGTACCTCCAGGAACGGTGCACCCCTTCTTAACCCAGTTTCCAAAAGCAGAACTCAATTCACCTGATTCATATTAGCCCGATTTAATGAATTGGAAGAAAGCATACGTCTTCATATGCACCTCAATTTGGCCCATTCACTTTTCACACTTCCTCCTTTTGTTTTTTATCTTTCACACTTTTGACTTTCTTTATTCATCCAAATAGCAAACTCATCACCACTCAACCTGACCAACTCGGCTATGTCCCCGTGCTGCAGTTCTCTGTCTTATCTAGATCATTTGCAATTGAATGGAATAGATCCCTTTTGGACAAAGTGGATTCACCTGCTGCTGCAGTGACCACAGGTGTGATAAGATCTAGAATTGGCATCTGGTGCGATCTCTCCGCTTCCACTCCAAAGAAAGTTACCTGTTTATTCCTATCATGCATTGGTTTTTGGGGTTTTCTTTGAGTAATGATGATCTCTTTAGTAGTCTGTTGGCGCCCTCTCCTGGAGGAATAGTTTGCTTGCTCTTGGACATTCTAAAAGAGAGGTCATGATAGACATTGAGCTTCTGAGCTCAATTGGGGACAGTCATGGGTGATGAATGTTTGCAACCTACTGCGAAGCCTCATACCGCAATATAAGGAACGTCAAATACTAAGAAAGGGCGGCCTATGAAAGAATTACTACTTTCAATAAGTACACTTAAACGGCTAATTGGGAATAGAAAAACTGTAAAAAGCCCTCTGAGAAAGCCCCCCTCTAACCTTTGATAGTAAGCTTTTCTGTAGTCTGCCTGTTGATGTATTTTCCGTTTGAACTGTGCACAACATGAAGAGACGGAACACTGGCGGCTTGTCACAATGCCCCCCGATGACATCACAATAGCGCTGCTGCCTAGAAAACAAGCTGCGCAGAAGAAGTTGTTCTTTGGGTGGGAGGGTGGGCTAGTGGAAGGAGGGGGCAATCTCTTTTTTTCCCGGGTGGTAGGGGGATGACAGGAGAAGGGAAGCGGGTGGTGAGAAAGGTACAGAGGGCAGGGTTTGGGGGCTGGGAAGGAAAGGGAAAAGATTAGGGTTTGGGGATGATGAAAGGGCTTTCTACGGGTAAGGATGGCAAAGGGTGGCAGTGACGGAAAGTCAGGCAACCTGTCCTGTCCGTCTTTTTGTATCGTGAATTGGAAAGACTGCAAGGGGGAGGGGAGTTGCTTGCGCCCTAAAGGAGGAGTTATTCAGATTCATTGCAGTGGGCGGCGGCTGCAAAACGCACCATTCTTCTTGTTTTTGCTCTGCAAAGCAGCCTTTTCAAGGGTTGGCTTGGGTGACAAAATGTCTTGTGTAGGCGTGGGTTTGTCTCCCTCTCGCTCTCTCTCCCTAAGATGTGTCCGGCATAGGCCAGGGTGCCACTCGAGGCCCAAACCAATTCTGGTTATCGCTTCTCGGCCTTTTGGCTAAGATCAAGTGTAGTATCTGTTCTTATCAGTTTAATATCTGATACGTCCCCTATCTGGGGACCATATATTAAATGGATTTTTAGAACAGGGAGATGGAAAAAGAGCTTGCTCTGTCCACTCCACGCATTGACCTGGTATTGCAGTACCTCCAGGAACGGTGCACCCCTTCTTAACCCAGTTTCCAAAAGCAGAACTCAATTCACCTGATTCATATTAGCCCGATTTAATGAATTGGAAGAAAGCATACGTCTTCATATGCACCTCAATTTGGCCCATTCACTTTTCACACTTCCTCCTTTTGTTTTTTATCTTTCACACTTTTGACTTTCTTTATTCATCCAAATAGCAAACTCATCACCACTCAACCTGACCAACTCGGCTATGTCCCCGTGCTGCAGTTCTCTGTCTTATCTAGATCATTTGCAATTGAATGGAATAGATCCCTTTTGGACAAAGTGGATTCACCTGCTGCTGCAGTGACCACAGGTGTGATAAGATCTAGAATTGGCATCTGGTGCGATCTCTCCGCTTCCACTCCAAAGAAAGTTACCTGTTTATTCCTATCATGCATTGGTTTTTGGGGTTTTCTTTGAGTAATGATGATCTCTTTAGTAGTCTGTTGGCGCCCTCTACTGGAGGAATAGTTTGCTTGCTCTTGGACATTCTAAAAGAGAGGTCATGATAGACATTGAGCTTCTGAGCTCAATTGGGGACAGTCATGGGTGATGAATGTTTGCAACCTACTGCGAAGCCTCATACCGCAATATAAGGAACGTCAAATACTAAGAAAGGGCGGCCTATGAAAGAATTACTACTTTCAATAAGTACACTTAAACGGCTAATTGGGAATAGAAAAACTGTAAAAAGCCCTCTGAGAAAGCCCCCCTCTAACCTTTGATAGTAAGCTTTTCTGTAGTCTGCCTGTTGATGTATTTTCCGTTTGAACTGTGCACAACATGAAGAGACGGAACACTGGCGGCTTGTCACAATGCCCCCCGATGACATCACAATAGCGCTGCTGCCTAGAAAACAAGCTGCGCAGAAGAAGTTGTTCTTTGGGTGGGAGGGTGGGCTAGTGGAAGGAGGGGGCAATCTCTTTTTTTCCCGGGTGGTAGGGGGATGACAGGAGAAGGGAAGCGGGTGGTGAGAAAGGTACAGAGGGCAGGGTTTGGGGGCTGGGAAGGAAAGGGAAAAGATTAGGGTTTGGGGATGATGAAAGGGCTTTCTACGGGTAAGGATGGCAAAGGGTGGCAGTGACGGAAAGTCAGGCAACCTGTCCTGTCCGTCTTTTTGTATCGTGAATTGGAAAGACTGCAAGGGGGAGGGGAGTTGCTTGCGCCCTAAAGGAGGAGTTATTCAGATTC
Organism: Anomaloglossus baeobatrachus; assembly: GCF_048569485.1. Classification (NCBI taxonomy): domain Eukaryota; kingdom Metazoa; phylum Chordata; class Amphibia; order Anura; family Aromobatidae; genus Anomaloglossus; species Anomaloglossus baeobatrachus. Next base: position 160,893 of record NW_027444952.1, read on the forward strand.
ATTGCAGTGGGCGGCGGCTGCAAAACGCACCATTCTTCTTGTTTTTGCTCTGCAAAGCAGCCTTTTCAAGGGTTGGCTTGGGTGACAAAATGTCTTGTGTAGGCGTGGGTTTGTCTCCCTCTCGCTCTCTCTCCCTAAGATGTGTCCGGCATAGGCCAGGGTGCCACTCGAGGCCCAAACCAATTCTGGTTATCGCTTCTCGGCCTTTTGGCTAAGATCAAGTGTAGTATCTGTTCTTATCAGTTTAATATCTGATACGTCCCCTATCTGGGGACCATATATTAAATGGATTTTTAGAACAGGGAGATGGAAAAAGAGCTTGCTCTGTCCACTCCACGCATTGACCTGGTATTGCAGTACCTCCAGGAACGGTGCACCCCTTCTTAACCCAGTTTCCAAAAGCAGAACTCAATTCACCTGATTCATATTAGCCCGATTTAATGAATTGGAAGAAAGCATACGTCTTCATATGCACCTCAATTTGGCCCATTCACTTTTCACACTTCCTCCTTTTGTTTTTTATCTTTCACACTTTTGACTTTCTTTATTCATCCAAATAGCAAACTCATCACCACTCAACCTGACCAACTCGGCTATGTCCCCGTGCTGCAGTTCTCTGTCTTATCTAGATCATTTGCAATTGAATGGAATAGATCCCTTTTGGACAAAGTGGATTCACCTGCTGCTGCAGTGACCACAGGTGTGATAAGATCTAGAATTGGCATCTGGTGCGATCTCTCCGCTTCCACTCCAAAGAAAGTTACCTGTTTATTCCTATCATGCATTGGTTTTTGGGGTTTTCTTTGAGTAATGATGATCTCTTTAGTAGTCTGTTGGCGCCCTCTCCTGGAGGAATAGTTTGCTTGCTCTTGGACATTCTAAAAGAGAGGTCATGATAGACATTGAGCTTCTGAGCTCAATTGGGGACAGTCATGGGTGATGAATGTTTGCAACCTACTGCGAAGCCTCATACCGCAATATAAGGAACGTCAAATACTAAGAAAGGGCGGCCTATGAAAGAATTACTACTTTCAATAAGTACACTTAAACGGCTAATTGGGAATAGAAAAACTGTAAAAAGCCCTCTGAGAAAGCCCCCCTCTAACCTTTGATAGTAAGCTTTTCTGTAGTCTGCCTGTTGATGTATTTTCCGTTTGAACTGTGCACAACATGAAGAGACGGAACACTGGCGGCTTGTCACAATGCCCCCCGATGACATCACAATAGCGCTGCTGCCTAGAAAACAAGCTGCGCAGAAGAAGTTGTTCTTTGGGTGGGAGGGTGGGCTAGTGGAAGGAGGGGGCAATCTCTTTTTTTCCCGGGTGGTAGGGGGATGACAGGAGAAGGGAAGCGGGTGGTGAGAAAGGTACAGAGGGCAGGGTTTGGGGGCTGGGAAGGAAAGGGAAAAGATTAGGGTTTGGGGATGATGAAAGGGCTTTCTACGGGTAAGGATGGCAAAGGGTGGCAGTGACGGAAAGTCAGGCAACCTGTCCTGTCCGTCTTTTTGTATCGTGAATTGGAAAGACTGCAAGGGGGAGGGGAGTTGCTTGCGCCCTAAAGGAGGAGTTATTCAGATTCATTGCAGTGGGCGGCGGCTGCAAAACGCACCATTCTTCTTGTTTTTGCTCTGCAAAGCAGCCTTTTCAAGGGTTGGCTTGGGTGACAAAATGTCTTGTGTAGGCGTGGGTTTGTCTCCCTCTCGCTCTCTCTCCCTAAGATGTGTCCGGCATAGGCCAGGGTGCCACTCGAGGCCCAAACCAATTCTGGTTATCGCTTCTCGGCCTTTTGGCTAAGATCAAGTGTAGTATCTGTTCTTATCAGTTTAATATCTGATACGTCCCCTATCTGGGGACCATATATTAAATGGATTTTTAGAACAGGGAGATGGAAAAAGAGCTTGCTCTGTCCACTCCACGCATTGACCTGGTATTGCAGTACCTCCAGGAACGGTGCACCCCTTCTTAACCCAGTTTCCAAAAGCAGAACTCAATTCACCTGATTCATATTAGCCCGATTTAATGAATTGGAAGAAAGCATACGTCTTCATATGCACCTCAATTTGGCCCATTCACTTTTCACACTTCCTCCTTTTGTTTTTTATCTTTCACACTTTTGACTTTCTTTATTGATCCAAATAGCAAACTCATCACCACTCAACCTGACCAACTCGGCTATGTCCCCGTGCTGCAGTTCTCTGTCTTATCTAGATCATTTGCAATTGAATGGAATAGATCCCTTTTGGACAAAGTGGATTCACCTGCTGCTGCAGTGACCACAGGTGTGATAAGATCTAGAATTGGCATCTGGTGCGATCTCTCCGCTTCCACTCCAAAGAAAGTTACCTGTTTATTCCTATCATGCATTGGTTTTTGGGGTTTTCTTTGAGTAATGATGATCTCTTTAGTAGTCTGTTGGCGCCCTCTCCTGGAGGAATAGTTTGCTTGCTCTTGGACATTCTAAAAGAGAGGTCATGATAGACATTGAGCTTCTGAGCTCAATTGGGGACAGTCATGGGTGATGAATGTTTGCAACCTACTGCGAAGCCTCATACCGCAATATAAGGAACGTCAAATACTAAGAAAGGGCGGCCTATGAAAGAATTACTACTTTCAATAAGTACACTTAAACGGCTAATTGGGAATAGAAAAACTGTAAAAAGCCCTCTGAGAAAGCCCCCCTCTAACCTTTGATAGTAAGCTTTTCTGTAGTCTGCCTGTTGATGTATTTTCCGTTTGAACTGTGCACAACATGAAGAGACGGAACACTGGCGGCTTGTCACAATGCCCCCCGATGACATCACAATAGCGCTGCTGCCTAGAAAACAAGCTGCGCAGAAGAAGTTGTTCTTTGGGTGGGAGGGTGGGCTAGTGGAAGGAGGGGGCAATCTCTTTTTTTCCCGGGTGGTAGGGGGATGACAGGAGAAGGGAAGCGGGTGGTGAGAAAGGTACAGAGGGCAGGGTTTGGGGGCTGGGAAGGAAAGGGAAAAGATTAGGGTTTGGGGATGATGAAAGGGCTTTCTACGGGTAAGGATGGCAAAGGGTGGCAGTGACGGAAAGTCAGGCAACCTGTCCTGTCCGTCTTTTTGTATCGTGAATTGGAAAGACTGCAAGGGGGAGGGGAGTTGCTTGCGCCCTAAAGGAGGAGTTATTCAGATTCATTGCAGTGGGCGGCGGCTGCAAAACGCACCATTCTTCTTGTTTTTGCTCTGCAAAGCAGCCTTTTCAAGGGTTGGCTTGGGTGACAAAATGTCTTGTGTAGGCGTGGGTTTGTCTCCCTCTCGCTCTCTCTCCCTAAGATGTGTCCGGCATAGGCCAGGGTGCCACTCGAGGCCCAAACCAATTCTGGTTATCGCTTCTCGGCCTTTTGGCTAAGATCAAGTGTAGTATCTGTTCTTATCAGTTTAATATCTGATACGTCCCCTATCTGGGGACCATATATTAAATGGATTTTTAGAACAGGGAGATGGAAAAAGAGCTTGCTCTGTCCACTCCACGCATTGACCTGGTATTGCAGTACCTCCAGGAACGGTGCACCCCTTCTTAACCCAGTTTCCAAAAGCAGAACTCAATTCACCTGATTCATATTAGCCCGATTTAATGAATTGGAAGAAAGCATACGTCTTCATATGCACCTCAATTTGGCCCATTCACTTTTCACACTTCCTCCTTTTGTTTTTTATCTTTCACACTTTTGACTTTCTTTATTCATCCAAATAGCAAACTCATCACCACTCAACCTGACCAACTCGGCTATGTCCCCGTGCTGCAGTTCTCTGTCTTATCTAGATCATTTGCAATTGAATGGAATAGATCCCTTTTGGACAAAGTGGATTCACCTGCTGCTGCAGTGACCACAGGTGTGATAAGATCTAGAATTGGCATCTGGTGCGATCTCTCCGCTTCCACTCCAAAGAAAGTTACCTGTTTATTCCTATCATGCATTGGTTTTTGGGGTTTTCTTTGAGTAATGATGATCTCTTTAGTAGTCTGTTGGCGCCCTCTCCTGGAGGAATAGTTTGCTTGCTCTTGGACATTCTAAAAGAGAGGTCATGATAGACATTGAGCTTCTGAGCTCAATTGGGGACAGTCATGGGTGATGAATGTTTGCAACCTACTGCGAAGCCTCATACCGCAATATAAGGAACGTCAAATACTAAGAAAGGGCGGCCTATGAAAGAATTACTACTTTCAATAAGTACACTTAAACGGCTAATTGGGAATAGAAAAACTGTAAAAAGCCCTCTGAGAAAGCCCCCCTCTAACCTTTGATAGTAAGCTTTTCTGTAGTCTGCCTGTTGATGTATTTTCCGTTTGAACTGTGCACAACATGAAGAGACGGAACACTGGCGGCTTGTCACAATGCCCCCCGATGACATCACAATAGCGCTGCTGCCTAGAAAACAAGCTGCGCAGAAGAAGTTGTTCTTTGGGTGGGAGGGTGGGCTAGTGGAAGGAGGGGGCAATCTCTTTTTTTCCCGGGTGGTAGGGGGATGACAGGAGAAGGGAAGCGGGTGGTGAGAAAGGTACAGAGGGCAGGGTTTGGGGGCTGGGAAGGAAAGGGAAAAGATTAGGGTTTGGGGATGATGAAAGGGCTTTCTACGGGTAAGGATGGCAAAGGGTGGCAGTGACGGAAAGTCAGGCAACCTGTCCTGTCCGTCTTTTTGTATCGTGAATTGGAAAGACTGCAAGGGGGAGGGGAGTTGCTTGCGCCCTAAAGGAGGAGTTATTCAGATTCATTGCAGTGGGCGGCGGCTGCAAAACGCACCATTCTTCTTGTTTTTGCTCTGCAAAGCAGCCTTTTCAAGGGTTGGCTTGGGTGACAAAATGTCTTGTGTAGGCGTGGGTTTGTCTCCCTCTCGCTCTCTCTCCCTAAGATGTGTCCGGCATAGGCCAGGGTGCCACTCGAGGCCCAAACCAATTCTGGTTATCGCTTCTCGGCCTTTTGGCTAAGATCAAGTGTAGTATCTGTTCTTATCAGTTTAATATCTGATACGTCCCCTATCTGGGGACCATATATTAAATGGATTTTTAGAACAGGGAGATGGAAAAAGAGCTTGCTCTGTCCACTCCACGCATTGACCTGGTATTGCAGTACCTCCAGGAACGGTGCACCCCTTCTTAACCCAGTTTCCAAAAGCAGAACTCAATTCACCTGATTCATATTAGCCCGATTTAATGAATTGGAAGAAAGCATACGTCTTCATATGCACCTCAATTTGGCCCATTCACTTTTCACACTTCCTCCTTTTGTTTTTTATCTTTCACACTTTTGACTTTCTTTATTCATCCAAATAGCAAACTCATCACCACTCAACCTGACCAACTCGGCTATGTCCCCGTGCTGCAGTTCTCTGTCTTATCTAGATCATTTGCAATTGAATGGAATAGATCCCTTTTGGACAAAGTGGATTCACCTGCTGCTGCAGTGACCACAGGTGTGATAAGATCTAGAATTGGCATCTGGTGCGATCTCTCCGCTTCCACTCCAAAGAAAGTTACCTGTTTATTCCTATCATGCATTGGTTTTTGGGGTTTTCTTTGAGTAATGATGATCTCTTTAGTAGTCTGTTGGCGCCCTCTCCTGGAGGAATAGTTTGCTTGCTCTTGGACATTCTAAAAGAGAGGTCATGATAGACATTGAGCTTCTGAGCTCAATTGGGGACAGTCATGGGTGATGAATGTTTGCAACCTACTGCGAAGCCTCATACCGCAATATAAGGAACGTCAAATACTAAGAAAGGGCGGCCTATGAAAGAATTACTACTTTCAATAAGTACACTTAAACGGCTAATTGGGAATAGAAAAACTGTAAAAAGCCCTCTGAGAAAGCCCCCCTCTAACCTTTGATAGTAAGCTTTTCTGTAGTCTGCCTGTTGATGTATTTTCCGTTTGAACTGTGCACAACATGAAGAGACGGAACACTGGCGGCTTGTCACAATGCCCCCCGATGACATCACAATAGCGCTGCTGCCTAGAAAACAAGCTGCGCAGAAGAAGTTGTTCTTTGGGTGGGAGGGTGGGCTAGTGGAAGGAGGGGGCAATCTCTTTTTTTCCCGGGTGGTAGGGGGATGACAGGAGAAGGGAAGCGGGTGGTGAGAAAGGTACAGAGGGCAGGGTTTGGGGGCTGGGAAGGAAAGGGAAAAGATTAGGGTTTGGGGATGATGAAAGGGCTTTCTACGGGTAAGGATGGCAAAGGGTGGCAGTGACGGAAAGTCAGGCAACCTGTCCTGTCCGTCTTTTTGTATCGTGAATTGGAAAGACTGCAAGGGGGAGGGGAGTTGCTTGCGCCCTAAAGGAGGAGTTATTCAGATTCATTGCAGTGGGCGGCGGCTGCAAAACGCACCATTCTTCTTGTTTTTGCTCTGCAAAGCAGCCTTTTCAAGGGTTGGCTTGGGTGACAAAATGTCTTGTGTAGGCGTGGGTTTGTCTCCCTCTCGCTCTCTCTCCCTAAGATGTGTCCGGCATAGGCCAGGGTGCCACTCGAGGCCCAAACCAATTCTGGTTATCGCTTCTCGGCCTTTTGGCTAAGATCAAGTGTAGTATCTGTTCTTATCAGTTTAATATCTGATACGTCCCCTATCTGGGGACCATATATTAAATGGATTTTTAGAACAGGGAGATGGAAAAAGAGCTTGCTCTGTCCACTCCACGCATTGACCTGGTATTGCAGTACCTCCAGGAACGGTGCACCCCTTCTTAACCCAGTTTCCAAAAGCAGAACTCAATTCACCTGATTCATATTAGCCCGATTTAATGAATTGGAAGAAAGCATACGTCTTCATATGCACCTCAATTTGGCCCATTCACTTTTCACACTTCCTCCTTTTGTTTTTTATCTTTCACACTTTTGACTTTCTTTATTCATCCAAATAGCAAACTCATCACCACTCAACCTGACCAACTCGGCTATGTCCCCGTGCTGCAGTTCTCTGTCTTATCTAGATCATTTGCAATTGAATGGAATAGATCCCTTTTGGACAAAGTGGATTCACCTGCTGCTGCAGTGACCACAGGTGTGATAAGATCTAGAATTGGCATCTGGTGCGATCTCTCCGCTTCCACTCCAAAGAAAGTTACCTGTTTATTCCTATCATGCATTGGTTTTTGGGGTTTTCTTTGAGTAATGATGATCTCTTTAGTAGTCTGTTGGCGCCCTCTCCTGGAGGAATAGTTTGCTTGCTCTTGGACATTCTAAAAGAGAGGTCATGATAGACATTGAGCTTCTGAGCTCAATTGGGGACAGTCATGGGTGATGAATGTTTGCAACCTACTGCGAAGCCTCATACCGCAATATAAGGAACGTCAAATACTAAGAAAGGGCGGCCTATGAAAGAATTACTACTTTCAATAAGTACACTTAAACGGCTAATTGGGAATAGAAAAACTGTAAAAAGCCCTCTGAGAAAGCCCCCCTCTAACCTTTGATAGTAAGCTTTTCTGTAGTCTGCCTGTTGATGTATTTTCCGTTTGAACTGTGCACAACATGAAGAGACGGAACACTGGCGGCTTGTCACAATGCCCCCCGATGACATCACAATAGCGCTGCTGCCTAGAAAACAAGCTGCGCAGAAGAAGTTGTTCTTTGGGTGGGAGGGTGGGCTAGTGGAAGGAGGGGGCAATCTCTTTTTTTCCCGGGTGGTAGGGGGATGACAGGAGAAGGGAAGCGGGTGGTGAGAAAGGTACAGAGGGCAGGGTTTGGGGGCTGGGAAGGAAAGGGAAAAGATTAGGGTTTGGGGATGATGAAAGGGCTTTCTACGGGTAAGGATGGCAAAGGGTGGCAGTGACGGAAAGTCAGGCAACCTGTCCTGTCCGTCTTTTTGTATCGTGAATTGGAAAGACTGCAAGGGGGAGGGGAGTTGCTTGCGCCCTAAAGGAGGAGTTATTCAGATTCATTGCAGTGGGCGGCGGCTGCAAAACGCACCATTCTTCTTGTTTTTGCTCTGCAAAGCAGCCTTTTCAAGGGTTGGCTTGGGTGACAAAATGTCTTGTGTAGGCGTGGGTTTGTCTCCCTCTCGCTCTCTCTCCCTAAGATGTGTCCGGCATAGGCCAGGGTGCCACTCGAGGCCCAAACCAATTCTGGTTATCGCTTCTCGGCCTTTTGGCTAAGATCAAGTGTAGTATCTGTTCTTATCAGTTTAATATCTGATACGTCCCCTATCTGGGGACCATATATTAAATGGATTTTTAGAACAGGGAGATGGAAAAAGAGCTTGCTCTGTCCACTCCACGCATTGACCTGGTATTGCAGTACCTCCAGGAACGGTGCACCCCTTCTTAACCCAGTTTCCAAAAGCAGAACTCAATTCACCTGATTCATATTAGCCCGATTTAATGAATTGGAAGAAAGCATACGTCTTCATATGCACCTCAATTTGGCCCATTCACTTTTCACACTTCCTCCTTTTGTTTTTTATCTTTCACACTTTTGACTTTCTTTATTCATCCAAATAGCAAACTCATCACCACTCAACCTGACCAACTCGGCTATGTCCCCGTGCTGCAGTTCTCTGTCTTATCTAGATCATTTGCAATTGAATGGAATAGATCCCTTTTGGACAAAGTGGATTCACCTGCTGCTGCAGTGACCACAGGTGTGATAAGATCTAGAATTGGCATCTGGTGCGATCTCTCCGCTTCCACTCCAAAGAAAGTTACCTGTTTATTCCTATCATGCATTGGTTTTTGGGGTTTTCTTTGAGTAATGATGATCTCTTTAGTAGTCTGTTGGCGCCCTCTCCTGGAGGAATAGTTTGCTTGCTCTTGGACATTCTAAAAGAGAGGTCATGATAGACATTGAGCTTCTGAGCTCAATTGGGGACAGTCATGGGTGATGAATGTTTGCAACCTACTGCGAAGCCTCATACCGCAATATAAGGAACGTCAAATACTAAGAAAGGGCGGCCTATGAAAGAATTACTACTTTCAATAAGTACACTTAAACGGCTAATTGGGAATAGAAAAACTGTAAAAAGCCCTCTGAGAAAGCCCCCCTCTAACCTTTGATAGTAAGCTTTTCTGTAGTCTGCCTGTTGATGTATTTTCCGTTTGAACTGTGCACAACATGAAGAGACGGAACACTGGCGGCTTGTCACAATGCCCCCCGATGACATCACAATAGCGCTGCTGCCTAGAAAACAAGCTGCGCAGAAGAAGTTGTTCTTTGGGTGGGAGGGTGGGCTAGTGGAAGGAGGGGGCAATCTCTTTTTTTCCCGGGTGGTAGGGGGATGACAGGAGAAGGGAAGCGGGTGGTGAGAAAGGTACAGAGGGCAGGGTTTGGGGGCTGGGAAGGAAAGGGAAAAGATTAGGGTTTGGGGATGATGAAAGGGCTTTCTACGGGTAAGGATGGCAAAGGGTGGCAGTGACGGAAAGTCAGGCAACCTGTCCTGTCCGTCTTTTTGTATCGTGAATTGGAAAGACTGCAAGGGGGAGGGGAGTTGCTTGCGCCCTAAAGGAGGAGTTATTCAGATTCATTGCAGTGGGCGGCGGCTGCAAAACACACCATTCTTCTTGTTTTTGCTCTGCAAAGCAGCCTTTTCAAGGGTTGGCTTGGGTGACAAAATGTCTTGTGTAGGCGTGGGTTTGTCTCCCTCTCGCTCTCTCTCCCTAAGATGTGTCCGGCATAGGCCAGGGTGCCACTCGAGGCCCAAACCAATTCTGGTTATCGCTTCTCGGCCTTTTGGCTAAGATCAAGTGTAGTATCTGTTCTTATCAGTTTAATATCTGATACGTCCCCTATCTGGGGACCATATATTAAATGGATTTTTAGAACAGGGAGATGGAAAAAGAGCTTGCTCTGTCCACTCCACGCATTGACCTGGTATTGCAGTACCTCCAGGAACGGTGCACCCCTTCTTAACCCAGTTTCCAAAAGCAGAACTCAATTCACCTGATTCATATTAGCCCGATTTAATGAATTGGAAGAAAGCATACGTCTTCATATGCACCTCAATTTGGCCCATTCACTTTTCACACTTCCTCCTTTTGTTTTTTATCTTTCACACTTTTGACTTTCTTTATTCATCCAAATAGCAAACTCATCACCACTCAACCTGACCAACTCGGCTATGTCCCCGTGCTGCAGTTCTCTGTCTTATCTAGATCATTTGCAATTGAATGGAATAGATCCCTTTTGGACAAAGTGGATTCACCTGCTGCTGCAGTGACCACAGGTGTGATAAGATCTAGAATTGGCATCTGGTGCGATCTCTCCGCTTCCACTCCAAAGAAAGTTACCTGTTTATTCCTATCATGCATTGGTTTTTGGGGTTTTCTTTGAGTAATGATGATCTCTTTAGTAGTCTGTTGGCGCCCTCTCCTGGAGGAATAGTTTGCTTGCTCTTGGACATTCTAAAAGAGAGGTCATGATAGACATTGAGCTTCTGAGCTCAATTGGGGACAGTCATGGGTGATGAATGTTTGCAACCTACTGCGAAGCCTCATACCGCAATATAAGGAACGTCAAATACTAAGAAAGGGCGGCCTATGAAAGAATTACTACTTTCAATAAGTACACTTAAACGGCTAATTGGGAATAGAAAAACTGTAAAAAGCCCTCTGAGAAAGCCCCCCTCTAACCTTTGATAGTAAGCTTTTCTGTAGTCTGCCTGTTGATGTATTTTCCGTTTGAACTGTGCACAACATGAAGAGACGGAACACTGGCGGCTTGTCACAATGCCCCCCGATGACATCACAATAGCGCTGCTGCCTAGAAAACAAGCTGCGCAGAAGAAGTTGTTCTTTGGGTGGGAGGGTGGGCTAGTGGAAGGAGGGGGCAATCTCTTTTTTTCCCGGGTGGTAGGGGGATGACAGGAGAAGGGAAGCGGGTGGTGAGAAAGGTACAGAGGGCAGGGTTTGGGGGCTGGGAAGGAAAGGGAAAAGATTAGGGTTTGGGGATGATGAAAGGGCTTTCTACGGGTAAGGATGGCAAAGGGTGGCAGTGACGGAAAGTCAGGCAACCTGTCCTGTCCGTCTTTTTGTATCGTGAATTGGAAAGACTGCAAGGGGGAGGGGAGTTGCTTGCGCCCTAAAGGAGGAGTTATTCAGATTCATTGCAGTGGGCGGCGGCTGCAAAACGCACCATTCTTCTTGTTTTTGCTCTGCAAAGCAGCCTTTTCAAGGGTTGGCTTGGGTGACAAAATGTCTTGTGTAGGCGTGGGTTTGTCTCCCTCTCGCTCTCTCTCCCTAAGATGTGTCCGGCATAGGCCAGGGTGCCACTCGAGGCCCAAACCAATTCTGGTTATCGCTTCTCGGCCTTTTGGCTAAGATCAAGTGTAGTATCTGTGAGGCTCGGCAGATGCAATGCACACTGGAAGGTTGCGCTTGCTAGTACTCTGGATGTATAGTATATTCATCTAGAGGAAAACATGGCCCTACCAGGATCGAGGCTATTAGACTGAGTAAGTGTGGGGGTTATGGTGCAATGTGCCCCAGGACTGACGACCCTGGAGTGAGTCTGAGCTTGCTGGCTTGGGACCCCGGCGAGCCTTGGGCTCTGTAGCACACCGTACCTTGCCCTTTCATACTTTCTGAGCATATTGCTCTATCCCGGCCTTCTGGCTAGGAAGGGAAATTTTTATAATCATGGTCGGAGGTCCGTTCAGCTTTGGGCTGAGAAACCAACACCCGGTTGAAGGTCCGGGTCAGCTTCGGCTGAGAAACCAACACCCGGTTGGAGGTCCGGGTCAGCTTCGGCTGAGAAACCAACACCCGGTTGGAGGTCCGGGTCAGCTTCGGCTGAGAAACCAACACCCGGTTGGAGGTCCGGGTCAGCTTCGGCTGAGAAACCAACACCCGGTTGGAGGTCCGGTTAGCCTTGGGCTGAGAAACTAACACCGGTTGACGGTCCGGGCAGTTTCGGCTGCGAAACCAACAACTAGTAGCTCTCTACTCCACTTGGGTAAGATGCCTGGGTGGACGCTGGGAGCAACGACAAGGCTCAACCAGGCTTCGGCTTGGGGGAGCACCGAAGATCCCTGCCCCTTGCTGTGGCCTTCTGGCTCGGAGGGATGGGGTTGATTTTTGGGGACCCTCTCCTCACGGAAGGGTCCACACGAATCCTAGCCTTTGCACTGTTTTTGGTGTGACTTCGGTCATGCATTTTTTGCGGTGCTTTGGAAAGCTTCATTAAATCAAAAATCTGTTCTTATCAGTTTAATATCTGATACGTCCCCTATCTGGGGACCATATATTAAATGGATTTTTAGAACAGGGAGATGGAAAAAGAGCTTGCTCTGTCCACTCCACGCATTGACCTGGTATTGCAGTACCTCCAGGAACGGTGCACCCCTTCTTAACCCAGTTTCCAAAAGCAGAACTCAATTCACCTGATTCATATTAGCCCGATTTAATGAATTGGAAGAAAGCATACGTCTTCATATGCACCTCAATTTGGCCCATTCACTTTTCACACTTCCTCCTTTTGTTTTTTATCTTTCACACTTTTGACTTTCTTTATTCATCCAAATAGCAAACTCATCACCACTCAACCTGACCAACTCGGCTATGTCCCCGTGCTGCAGTTCTCTGTCTTATCTAGATCATTTGCAATTGAATGGAATAGATCCCTTTTGGACAAAGTGGATTCACCTGCTGCTGCAGTGACCACAGGTGTGATAAGATCTAGAATTGGCATCTGGTGCGATCTCTCCGCTTCCACTCCAAAGAAAGTTACCTGTTTATTCCTATCATGCATTGGTTTTTGGGGTTTTCTTTGAGTAATGATGATCTCTTTAGTAGTCTGTTGGCGCCCTCTCCTGGAGGAATAGTTTGCTTGCTCTTGGACATTCTAAAAGAGAGGTCATGATAGACATTGAGCTTCTGAGCTCAATTGGGGACAGTCATGGGTGATGAATGTTTGCAACCTACTGCGAAGCCTCATACCGCAATATAAGGAACGTCAAATACTAAGAAAGGGCGGCCTATGAAAGAATTACTACTTTCAATAAGTACACTTAAACGGCTAATTGGGAATAGAAAAACTGTAAAAAGCCCTCTGAGAAAGCCCCCCTCTAACCTTTGATAGTAAGCTTTTCTGTAGTCTGCCTGTTGATGTATTTTCCGTTTGAACTGTGCACAACATGAAGAGACGGAACACTGGCGGCTTGTCACAATGCCCCCCGATGACATCACAATAGCGCTGCTGCCTAGAAAACAAGCTGCGCAGAAGAAGTTGTTCTTTGGGTGGGAGGGTGGGCTAGTGGAAGGAGGGGGCAATCTCTTTTTTTCCCGGGTGGTAGGGGGATGACAGGAGAAGGGAAGCGGGTGGTGAGAAAGGTACAGAGGGCAGGGTTTGGGGGCTGGGAAGGAAAGGGAAAAGATTAGGGTTTGGGGATGATGAAAGGGCTTTCTACGGGTAAGGATGGCAAAGGGTGGCAGTGACGGAAAGTCAGGCAACCTGTCCTGTCCGTCTTTTTGTATCGTGAATTGGAAAGACTGCAAGGGGGAGGGGAGTTGCTTGCGCCCTAAAGGAGGAGTTATTCAGATTCATTGCAGTGGGCGGCGACTGCAAAACGCACCATTCTTCTTGTTTTTGCTCTGCAAAGCAGCCTTTTCAAGGGTTGGCTTGGGTGACAAAATGTCTTGTGTAGGCGTGGGTTTGTCTCCCTCTCGCTCTCTCTCCCTAAGATGTGTCCGGCATAGGCCAGGGTGCCACTCGAGGCCCAAACCAATTCTGGTTATCGCTTCTCGGCCTTTTGGCTAAGATCAAGTGTAGTATCTGTTCTTATCAGTTTAATATCTGATACGTCCCCTATCTGGGGACCATATATTAAATGGATTTTTAGAACAGGGAGATGGAAAAAGAGCTTGCTCTGTCCACTCCACGCATTGACCTGGTATTGCAGTACCTCCAGGAACGGTGCACCCCTTCTTAACCCAGTTTCCAAAAGCAGAACTCAATTCACCTGATTCATATTAGCCCGATTTAATGAATTGGAAGAAAGCATACGTCTTCATATGCACCTCAATTTGGCCCATTCACTTTTCACACTTCCTCCTTTTGTTTTTTATCTTTCACACTTTTGACTTTCTTTATTCATCCAAATAGCAAACTCATCACCACTCAACCTGACCAACTCGGCTATGTCCCCGTGCTGCAGTTCTCTGTCTTATCTAGATCATTTGCAATTGAATGGAATAGATCCCTTTTGGACAAAGTGGATTCACCTGCTGCTGCAGTGACCACAGGTGTGATAAGATCTAGAATTGGCATCTGGTGCGATCTCTCCGCTTCCACTCCAAAGAAAGTTACCTGTTTATTCCTATCATGCATTGGTTTTTGGGGTTTTCTTTGAGTAATGATGATCTCTTTAGTAGTCTGTTGGCGCCCTCTCCTGGAGGAATAGTTTGCTTGCTCTTGGACATTCTAAAAGAGAGGTCATGATAGACATTGAGCTTCTGAGCTCAATTGGGGACAGTCATGGGTGATGAATGTTTGCAACCTACTGCGAAGCCTCATACCGCAATATAAGGAACGTCAAATACTAAGAAAGGGCGGCCTATGAAAGAATTACTACTTTCAATAAGTACACTTAAACGGCTAATTGGGAATAGAAAAACTGTAAAAAGCCCTCTGAGAAAGCCCCCCTCTAACCTTTGATAGTAAGCTTTTCTGTAGTCTGCCTGTTGATGTATTTTCCGTTTGAACTGTGCACAACATGAAGAGACGGAACACTGGCGGCTTGTCACAATGCCCCCCGATGACATCACAATAGCGCTGCTGCCTAGAAAACAAGCTGCGCAGAAGAAGTTGTTCTTTGGGTGGGAGGGTGGGCTAGTGGAAGGAGGGGGCAATCTCTTTTTTTCCCGGGTGGTAGGGGGATGACAGGAGAAGGGAAGCGGGTGGTGAGAAAGGTACAGAGGGCAGGGTTTGGGGGCTGGGAAGGAAAGGGAAAAGATTAGGGTTTGGGGATGATGAAAGGGCTTTCTACGGGTAAGGATGGCAAAGGGTGGCAGTGACGGAAAGTCAGGCAACCTGTCCTGTCCGTCTTTTTGTATCGTGAATTGGAAAGACTGCAAGGGGGAGGGGAGTTGCTTGCGCCCTAAAGGAGGAGTTATTCAGATTCATTGCAGTGGGCGGCGGCTGCAAAACGCACCATTCTTCTTGTTTTTGCTCTGCAAAGCAGCCTTTTCAAGGGTTGGCTTGGGTGACAAAATGTCTTGTGTAGGCGTGGGTTTGTCTCCCTCTCGCTCTCTCTCCCTAAGATGTGTCCGGCATAGGCCAGGGTGCCACTCGAGGCCCAAACCAATTCTGGTTATCGCTTCTCGGCCTTTTGGCTAAGATCAAGTGTAGTATCTGTTCTTATCAGTTTAATATCTGATACGTCCCCTATCTGGGGACCATATATTAAATGGATTTTTAGAACAGGGAGATGGAAAAAGAGCTTGCTCTGTCCACTCCACGCATTGACCTGGTATTGCAGTACCTCCAGGAACGGTGCACCCCTTCTTAACCCAGTTTCCAAAAGCAGAACTCAATTCACCTGATTCATATTAGCCCGATTTAATGAATTGGAAGAAAGCATACGTCTTCATATGCACCTCAATTTGGCCCATTCACTTTTCACACTTCCTCCTTTTGTTTTTTATCTTTCACACTTTTGACTTTCTTTATTCATCCAAATAGCAAACTCATCACCACTCAACCTGACCAACTCGGCTATGTCCCCGTGCTGCAGTTCTCTGTCTTATCTAGATCATTTGCAATTGAATGGAATAGATCCCTTTTGGACAAAGTGGATTCACCTGCTGCTGCAGTGACCACAGGTGTGATAAGATCTAGAATTGGCATCTGGTGCGATCTCTCCGCTTCCACTCCAAAGAAAGTTACCTGTTTATTCCTATCATGCATTGGTTTTTGGGGTTTTCTTTGAGTAATGATGATCTCTTTAGTAGTCTGTTGGCGCCCTCTCCTGGAGGAATAGTTTGCTTGCTCTTGGACATTCTAAAAGAGAGGTCATGATAGACATTGAGCTTCTGAGCTCAATTGGGGACAGTCATGGGTGATGAATGTTTGCAACCTACTGCGAAGCCTCATACCGCAATATAAGGAACGTCAAATACTAAGAAAGGGCGGCCTATGAAAGAATTACTACTTTCAATAAGTACACTTAAACGGCTAATTGGGAATAGAAAAACTGTAAAAAGCCCTCTGAGAAAGCCCCCCTCTAACCTTTGATAGTAAGCTTTTCTGTAGTCTGCCTGTTGATGTATTTTCCGTTTGAACTGTGCACAACATGAAGAGACGGAACACTGGCGGCTTGTCACAATGCCCCCCGATGACATCACAATAGCGCTGCTGCCTAGAAAACAAGCTGCGCAGAAGAAGTTGTTCTTTGGGTGGGAGGGTGGGCTAGTGGAAGGAGGGGGCAATCTCTTTTTTTCCCGGGTGGTAGGGGGATGACAGGAGAAGGGAAGCGGGTGGTGAGAAAGGTACAGAGGGCAGGGTTTGGGGGCTGGGAAGGAAAGGGAAAAGATTAGGGTTTGGGGATGATGAAAGGGCTTTCTACGGGTAAGGATGGCAAAGGGTGGCAGTGACGGAAAGTCAGGCAACCTGTCCTGTCCGTCTTTTTGTATCGTGAATTGGAAAGACTGCAAGGGGGAGGGGAGTTGCTTGCGCCCTAAAGGAGGAGTTATTCAGATTCATTGCAGTGGGCGGCGGCTGCAAAACGCACCATTCTTCTTGTTTTTGCTCTGCAAAGCAGCCTTTTCAAGGGTTGGCTTGGGTGACAAAATGTCTTGTGTAGGCGTGGGTTTGTCTCCCTCTCGCTCTCTCTCCCTAAGATGTGTCCGGCATAGGCCAGGGTGCCACTCGAGGCCCAAACCAATTCTGGTTATCGCTTCTCGGC